>NW_013952657.1:160947-169648 GCF_001266775.1 Austrofundulus limnaeus
CACACACACACACACACACACACACACACACACACACACACACACAGGCTGCTGTCGTTACAGAAAAAAAAAGCACATAAACTGGGGTTTACACAGTGACAGACAGAGTGAGGCAAAAACAGGTAGTTTAAAAGAAGCTCTGACCTTTTAGTGGGATTGAAGCCACAGGGTGAATTGTTCGGCCACCACACTGCAGTCAGAGTCACACAGCGTAACAAAAGCTCACACAAAAAACTTTCTGCCCTTTCCTGCTTTTCTCTTTCACATTTATCACTGTTTCTTCGAATTCTAACTTTCGGCTTGTCTGTGGCAGTTTGTTCTCTCTCCTATTACTTCTGCTTCCTCTTTCAGTATTTCTGTTTCTGCATGCTTCTTTGTCATTTCTATGGCCTGTTTGTGTTTTCCTTGTCGCTCTCATTCTCTGTAGGATTTATGTGCTCTTCTGCTTTTTGAGTTTTATCCCTTCTCTGCTTTCCCTATTCTCACAGTGAAGAAAAGCTTTTTATTTTAGTCTTTTGTCTTTGCTGGACTGTTATTACAGAAGCATATTTTTGATATATAGTTTATACAGCTCCTCATTTTTCTTTTCTTCATTCCCACTTCCCTATGCCATGGTGGCCATTGATACCAGGAATATACTGTATTTTCAGATATTCTCTCCTTCTCCGTTTTCATATATGATGAACTGTTGACATGTATTTGACCTTATATTAGTTTGAATAAAATTACAAACTCTTGTTTGAAGTGTTTTGAAATTAAAAAAATGTGAATTTTGTTCCTAAAAGAAAAATAAATCTGTATTTTATAGATAAAAACAATGCAAGGTTGAAGAATCGTGTGATGCACACATTATGACATATCCTGTATTGATGGGTGACAGTCCTAATTAAATGGTATACACAATTAATAAAATATTCAATAGAATTATTTTGATTATTATTTAACAGTAGTTTATTGCACTTTGTATGGACAAACTTTACAAGTGTTAAGAATGCAGTCCCATCAAACCTCTGGCTCAAATGGAAGCAATGGACAGCAGAATAACACAACAATAAACCAATTGTGTTTTTTTTTCGTAGGTGAAAACATTGTACATATTGAGAGACCTTTTTATTAGTTTCATTTACTAAACTTTTAAAGCAAACACATTTAAAACAGCCTTTCACATGAACAAAAACTCCTTGCATTTAAACTGAGTCGAGTGGAAATGAAACTCAAAAATTATAATGGTGAGGAAAGGTGACTTTCAGTGAATTTGAAAGTCACAAAGCTGTTGATGCCAGACGGACTGGTTTGAATATTTCAGAGACATATGACTGACTGAGATATTCACACCCTGCCATCTCTACTCTTGACGAAAAAGTAACCCAAAAAGCAAAGACCCTTGAGTGAGAGGCAATTCTCTTTGGAAAAAAAAATCTGATCCTGATGGGAGAGAAGAAAAGTCTCCACTGGTTCAAGCAGAGAAAAAGGCAACATTAACTCAATTTACTATTTATTATGAACCTGAAAAAGGGCAACTCTAAACAGCTGACATGTTGAATTTGGTGCATATGATCACAGTCTCTTTTACTACAATCATCTACAGGCAGAAAATGAACCCAACTTCAAGTTTTGCTCATTTGTTCTTTGATATAAAATGTGTCAAAATAGTTTTGCTGCGATGGTATGATTTTAATACACTTTAAGAGCAAGTTACAGTGTTAATAAAACCAAACAACATTCTATAGATGTCATTTTTTATACAATGTGTAGAATAATAGGTATCTTGGTCATTTCTTTGCTCTGCATGCATGGAAAAAAATCATTATCACATCTTACCTTGACTGAAATCTGTAAATGAAACAGATTCACAAGATGAAGTTTTAATCTACCCGCACCACATGGGCCTGACCTAGTCGTTGTGAATACTCATTTGATCTTTGTAAGTGGGAGAAAATTACTTTTACACCTCCACAGCTACTTTGCCATCTTCATATCATTGCCTAGTTTACTTCAGAGCACGTTTTCCTCACCAGTCACATGTACACATGCATGGTTTTTCAAAGTAGACTTGACTTTTGATATCAAAACAAGTCTCTGGGAGTACATCTGGCTTGGTGAGAAAAAACAAAGTTTCTAAGAAAATTGAATTATACACGGTGTGTGCACTACTGGCTGCAAAAATATATGTACTTCAGACTGTGTATCAGCAGTGACAGACTATTGTTAGAAGAAAAGAATGCTTCACTCCTTTTTAATCAAATCTACTCTAGTTCAGGAGTGCTTCATATTTTTCGACCCACCAGGCAAAAGATCTTCCAGATATATGAAGACGTAAAGGGATGAAAAGGTGAAGGAGCCATTGTCCTGCTGCTCATGAATACATATTTTTGATTAAATTCAACTTTGTGATATTTAAAGTCCTTTGGGGGAGAGGTAAAAGAGAGAAATATTACTCCCAGACAACATTCGGTTTCAAGGTGTCTCTTATATCTGCTTTATGAAAACATTAATCAGCAGCTCAGTGTACAGTTGAGCTTCTTTGCCTCTTGTGGCAGCATTTTCCAGCTCATGGCTGACAAAATGGTGCATGGATTAAAGAAAACATGTACTTGAGATGATGTTATCTTGATGGCTTGTTATTGACCAAAATTAAATAGCAACAGGTGATTGCTGCTGGTAATATTCATGTAATGATGAGGTCAAGAATAACTGAGTAGAAATTCGTCCAAACAAAATAAAACAAAATATTTTGCTTTCATTTTTGATGTTTATAATGAGGTTTAAAGGACTAAATTATGTGGATTAGAGGTGTAATGAGATCTCATCGCACACTTTTTCAAATGTTTTTTGTAGACTTAGTGAAATGCTTTAATTACTTGAGGGTATTTAGTACTTTCAGTACCCCAACCAAAACAAACTTATAATATCTTATTAGAAGAAAATGTATCTTATCTGAGAAGTGTAAAGAATCAATGCAAATTAAGGACTCAGTATTTTTATATTAATATTGCTGTAGTGTTGATACCAACATGTTCTAATGTTGTATCATAAACCCCATCTCCAAATCTTGGAGAACCACCGCATCTATGGTGTGATTGTGGAGATACTAAGTTCAGGAGGGAAACCCAGAGATACTGCTTTCAAGTGACACAGCCCAGGGGTCAGATTTATAAAGCTTGCATACGCACAAAACGAGCCCAGAAATATGCATACGCCACTTTTCATGACAAGGTTGTGATTTATAAAATCCAAACTTGACGTGAAAATGTGCGGTGCCTCACGCCAGCTCTGAACCATGCGTACGCTCATTTTGGAGACAGGAAGCTGCAACACAGATGGTGAAGTGAGGAATTAGAGCCACACTGTGTAATGATCACTGTCAGATATTTAGTTTCACTTCATAATCAGACTTAGATTTTTATTCAACTTTATCATCAGCTTTCTTAACAGTAATATTTATGCTTCTGCTGCTGAGCTTAAATCTTAAATAAAAGTTCACATATCTCCACCCATCTCCTTCCTCCTCAGATGACCCTGACCCACAGACCCCTCCCCGACAAGAGACATTTCAACAGCACGACAGCAAAAGTCTCTCTTTGGGTACACATGCAGGGCGCACCCCTCGCCAGTGTGGATGTTATAAAACTTCACTTTTTAATGTCCATATTTGTTACGCACACAGGGTTTGGGGCAGGGGTGTCTGCCACAGATAACAGAGGAGGGAGAGGACGGGGGAGAAGAGCGGTGAACTCAACTTTATCTGACTTATTTAATTTTATTTATTGTTTTTATCATCCTGCAGGCTCTGAGAGAAAATTAATTTGAAGCTGAGATTTTAATAAAAATCATTAGATTGCTCTAAATATCCGTAAACTTGCAAAATGAGGGAAAACCTTTGTCAATTACAGACATTCTGTTCCCTTGAGCAGCTGTCAGTCAGCACCTGTCATCCTCCAGACGCACAATGGAGCGTGTGAGCCAGTCACTTTTGTTGGCATTGATCAGCTGACTGATTTAAATACATCTTAACATTCTTGAGGTACTTTACATTGACTGTTTATAGTTGAGTGTGGGCGTGTAGAGGGTAGAACCTGAGGTGGGACCTTGTACACAAACTCTGAGATGAAGCTGTGATCTAAAAAGGAAAGGTGCAGAAACGTGCATACGCATGGTTTTATAAATCTGAAATTTTTTTGGCGCACGCCATTTTCGCCTCTTGGCCGTACGTTCACTTTTAGTATGGTTTCCACGCAATCCTTTACAAATCTGACTCCAGATCTTCTTTGCAGAATTACAAGGCAAAAGCCAGATATGTAATCCCTCTTTTGAGTTTTGGGTCTGGTCATGGGTTTCTTTCTAGTGGGTTGTACCAAGAAAACATCCAGATATCTTCCAGGAGGCATTACATTAGCTTCTTCGACCACCTCAGCAAAATATTTTTAATGAGGAGGAGTAGCGGTTCTACTCTGAGCTTATTTCAGCCTTTGCTTTTTGAACCATGAACCACATCCCAGGGATAGTAAATTGAAAGCTTTGCCTTTTGGCTTAGCTCCTTCTTCACTGTGACAGACATGGCAAAGTCCCTATTAACGTGGATAAAGCCCCAGTTTATCAGTCCATGCCCTGCTCCATCCTGCAGTCACTCATAAGACTCCCAAACCTTCCACTTGAGGCAAAGGCCCAAACACTTCAAGGTTTTCTTTTGACCTTAAATAGCCTTCAACAAACTGGATGTTCATTGCATTAAACTGCATTACACAGTATCTTGCAACACAAGAGTGTGTCAGTCCATTTTTGTATCACATTAAACTAAATTAATTAGAAATTTGATGTGGTCACTAATAGAAGCTTATTGACCTTGGTGTTATTTTTAGTTTTGAGAAGGCAAATACAGCCCTCTCCTGGGTGTATTTACGTATATGAAAATAAATTTGTATTTATTATGATTATGGCCATATCTGAACATGAACAAATGTACTGGAATAAACTGACCTTATGTTATCACAGCACAGTGGCCTCCAGTTATAAATTGTGAAAGTTGTTTGGTTATTTTTATATTGTTTGATTGTTTGTTGGTTTCTTCATATCTCAGAAATACACATTATATAACATTATGATTTGTAATGGTTTAAATTTTAATAATGGTTGTAATTACAATGTTATTGATTCCCACTTAATCTCTACAAACTGCATTGAAACAACCTGTTTATCCTAAAAATATATAAATGCATCTTTATACAGTCTCTTCTAAGCTTTAAAACTACTCTATTGTTATATTCTTGTGGGATAAAAAAAATAGCAAATTAATACATAAAAAAATTATCTACCAATAAAGAGAAAACCTCTATTTATTTGCTAATCCTGCAATTGGAATTACTTGTGTCACATTGATCTTTTAAATCACTAGGCAGTGCACGTTTATATCAATGGAAGCACTTCTCAGTCCTTTATGTTACCCAAACACAGGTGAAAAATGAAGGTATCCTCTGAGAATTGTGTTTTCTGTTTGTTTAGTTCATCAATTCTTTTCTATTTTGCCAAGAAAAACTATTATGTCCGGGATCTGTAACTAATAGGTCTTTATGCATTATTCAGCCTCCATGGCATAATAATTTTCTGTCAACAAACATTGCATTTGAAGATGCAGCTGGAGAGATGGAGATCTTATCAAGTCTTTATTAGAGCATTTGTTTTCAAGCAAAAGAGTAATTTTACAATGTAACATTTGAATTTGCTGACAAGAGTTTCAGCATCACCTTGATGGAAGATCATGTAGAAATACCAAGAAAACCAATAAAGATATATATATTTTTCAATAAATATTGACAGAAATTGGCCCTTGGCTTAGACTAAGTTCGGAATTTAGTCCCCCTTTGTAACTGAGTTTGACCCCCTGTGTTACGGTTACATTTTGACCATGACAGTCAGTTACAGTCTGGTGAGTCTTAATGTTGTAATTCATTGCGTTGGCTCTTGTCGCCAAGCAGTTTTACCAAATAAATACAGTTTATCTTTTTTTTTTTTTGTCTTTTAAGCAGCTACAGTTGAGAAACAGCTCTATGTTGTCCTGCAGGAGGACATCTATGAGCATGAAGGATCAGATAAATCATTAGAAAATAGAGTCAGACACAGATGAAGCTGAAATGTCAGAATCTAGAGCCTGGACAGAAACAGAAACAAAACTCTCTAATGATAAAAAAATGAAGGATAGATAGAAGGGAGATATTCCAAAGAGCAAGAAAGCCACAAGCAACTGTGTGTAAAAAAATGATAGTTGTTTTATAGACAGCTGGGACCTCATGTATAAACGGTGTGTATACATAAAAAGGTTGCGTGCGCCAGGTTCTACGCCCACGTTGTGATGTATCAAAACCAGCGTTGCATAAAAGTGTGCGTATATTCACCTGCCGTGAGAATGTGTGGCAGCCACGCAAAGTTTTTCAGTTGACAGTTTTAACTCACAAAGTCAAGAATCTGACCAGAATTCACATAAATATGACTTTATGTTTTCTGGATGTAAGGAGCATCTGAACACGGTGTCGGATTTTTATTTTTTTTAATTTGGTTTTTATTGTTTAAACTCGAACGATCATGAAACTGAACCCCGGGACTGAAAATCATTTAACCTCAGACAAGAAAATAGATCAACCTAAAAATGATCAAAAGAACCTCAGCCCAGTCTGTAAAATGTAAACTTTTTATATTGTTGTCATGTAGGTGGAAACACATGCAGAGTGCAGGCCTGCGTAGTGCGCACACAGCTGAGGAAATGTCTAAGAAACATTTTAATTCTCACTGAGAAAAAAATGTTAACTCAGCAGATTAATTCAGAACAGCTCACCTGTGATGATTCCTCAGCTCCACAAGACGCAGACAATAGATTTGTTGCTTTGCAAAGTTGTGCATAATTTATGGATCAATGTCATCTCAGCTGTTCTGCAGGTTCATATCACTACAAGAAGAATTGAGGACAGCGTGTTTTTTTGTATTGTTTTTTGTATCACACCAAACAAATTACAATCAGGTATTTTACTGTAGTCTCTCATTCAGCCATGCAGCTAAATGAGAGACTACATGATTCTAAAATATAAATCACACCGCAGCAGAAACTCTGCAAATCATTTCTTCACATCAACTATTTAATAAATATTTTTCTAAGTTCTTCCAAACTCATAAGTTCCTCTGTGTTTACAGTCATTTATAAAAGGCGTGTAAAGGTGGAAATGTCTCTCAGCCTCATGCGCTGCTGAAGACAGCAGCTTCACACACACACACACATACACACCAACACCCACACACACCTTTGCGTGTGGCCAACACATTTTTACACCCCACTACTTRTTTAGACAGTTTTCTCACTCATTCTCCATTCAATGTATAATTTTCTGCATCTAAAAATCCTTTCTGATCCCACAGAGAGGACAATCTGAGGAGAATCTCACACACTGGACACATTTACATCTATTTTACATATTTAAATGGAGGCGTGTCAGGGGAGGTGTTATCAGGTGCGCTCGGTTCCACTTTCATTGGGATGTATAAAGGAGAGGTGCACAGAAACGTGCTTGCGCACAATTTTACACATCAGAATTTTTTTATGTGGAGCACTTTTATAAATTTGTCCGAATGCCAACTTTAATGTGAAAGCTGTGCACTCCTAATGCATGAGGGTCCAAATGATGCACAAATTGTCATTAGTCTTTATTCTGTCGTTGCCAATTTGATTATTGCAGAAATCGACCTTTAGAGTGTTGAATACTAAACATCTGCATCCGACAGAATATGGCTACTGATAAAAATGCCAACATTCAAGATGTGCCTGTAATCTCACACTACTAGGACAGGTGCCCGTTTTTCACTTGAGTACCTGCCCACCCTACAAATTATCTGTGCATGCTACTAGGTGTAGTGTGTTGGTAACTCCCAGGACAGGCTAAATGTGGTGTAATCTTCTAGCTTTTGCCTGAGGACAATTTTTTTATACAACCAGCTATATGTACTAATACTCTGTGCAATGCACATTGCTGTATACAATACCTGGCAAATTACCATCCTCCATGGCAGAATAAACAGTCTTAACAATGTCACCACATAAGCTCTAACCTTAAAATATAGTGGCACAGTCTTATTGCTCTGGTATCATTATTTTGTAAAAAGAAACATGCAGTCTTCTTCCTGTTTATTATTTAACCTCTGTATTCGAAGGAGTCATTCTGTTTCCCTCACATATTCTTATGTGATTGTGAAAAGCATAAACAAAACTTTCTAAAGTGATGGTGCATTAGCAAGGATAGAAAGTCCCACGCTTTCAACTTTTTCAAAATGTGTAGAGGTGTGCGTGATTGTTTTAAATGTTTGCAAATGTGTTGGACCTTAGCAAGCCATTAAAGGATTGTAAACAGTGCCTTACTGAATGATACAAAAGATGCATTAAAAATTAAAATGTGTCTGAGAAAAAGAAAAAAAAAGCTAAACAAATGAGCATTATTGACAATGTTTAAAGATAATGCATTATATAACCACAGCTGATATTCCATCATTCTTGTCTGTATTGAACTGTATTGATTCCATCTTAACAGGCTGGGTGTGAGCAGTTTGGAAAACTGCTGGTGACAGAAAAGTAGACCTTGCTGTAATTAGCTTTGTGCTATGTTCACACTGAACAGTGAGCCATAACGTGTTCATCACGTTTATGTCTTGTAAGATTATATATATA
>NW_013952657.1:174908-187719 GCF_001266775.1 Austrofundulus limnaeus
GTTCAATAGTCAGCTGTTTTCTCTAAAAACCAGTGAAGTAATTTTTTTTTTATTTTCGCAGTTGAGATCTAGATTGTTTCATTTCTTTTGCTTCAAGAATATTTTAGCATTTATTAGTTGTCAAAGAGATCTTAAAATATAACATGTAATTATTTAGGTGAGTATAAACAACAATGGGAAAGATATGTGATGAGAGATTTATTGATCTCAGTTCTTTACATCTGTGTATTCAGGTTGATGGAATACGAGAGGTCTATTATTTAATTCACAAATACTACAATGTCATAAAAATATAGTAATAAGGAATTAGAACATGTTTAATGCAACAGAATTTAGTTCTCTGCAGCTGTTTGATCAAGAATACAATCGGAGACACTCAGGTCATTTTACAACCTGTTCAGGGGTCCCTAATTAGTGAGTTTTGCTTGCAAATCAGCTGTTGTTAAGCTATGTGGGCGAGCAGATGGAGGGGATGAACCCAAACAACAATCAGCCCAAGATTTCTTCCCAACCATATGCTTATTATGACAAATTACAATTGTACAATCATAATGAAGTCTCATTTATTGAAATTTCAGGCCCAACTTGGTTTGCAATTTTACCAGTTAGCTGTACCAGTCTTTCCTGATAGCTTGTGTTGTAGCAAACATAATTATAGTAATTAAAATGTCTAAAAGATGTTTTCTCTTTGCATTTGAGCTAACAACGCTGATGAGAAAAACATCAACATGCATTTTGTGTATTGTGGCAAGATACTGTATTTATCTGACATTGTGGTTAAAAGCATACAGTTGTGTTAGGGCTGGACGATATGGTTAATATTTATATCACAATAACTCCACATTTTGGTTGAAATTATATAATTTCAATATTGATATGAATAATAAAAAAAATTCAGGAAAAACAGCCAATAACCAATCCATGCATCCATTATCTAAAGGGTCACAGGGGACACTGGTGCCCATATCCAGCAGTCACAGTGCGAGGGGCAGGGTACACCCTGGACAGGTTGCAGGTCCATCACAGAGACACACATAGAGACAAACGAGACAATCATTCACTCACACCTAAGGACAGTTTAGAGTTATCAATGAACCTAACAGTCATGTTTTTGGTCTGTGGGAGGAAGCCAGAGTGCCTGGAGAGAACCCACACCTGCACGGAGAGAACATGCTAACTCTACACAGAAAGGTCCCTGGGCTGGGATTTGATCCAGCGACCTTCTTGCTGAGAGGCATCAGCTCTACCAACTGAGCCACCGTTCCGCCAAGAACCAATATTTACAGTCATTGCAAACCTGATGTCATTTAAGACATTGTGATTTAAATTATGATTAGTCAGAACAAAAAGCAAGATCTCAGATTTACTTTATGACTAGTCATAATTTAATTTTTGGTAACTGAAATATATTTTTCAGATAGTAATTTACTGCAGATATCTTGAATTTGAGCCTCCATACAACTTAAAGATAAATCTATTATTTATAATCAGAATGTTATTACAGAAATTATAGGTATTTATTTAAATAGAAATAAATATTTTGCCTAGTCAAAATATAATTTGAAATATCTTAACTAACATGTCTAGTCATAAATCTATTTCAGATATCTTGAATTTAAGTGTAGTGAAACTAATTTTATATCAACAATGGCCTGCCATACCTCTCATTGTTTACATGGGTTTCTCTTTGCTTGACACAGCTTCCGACGAGGAGATGTTAATGTTTTAGGAAGAGGGCTTAAACTTTTAGCGTGCTTCACTTTCATACATTTAGAATGTTCTATTGAGTGAAACTTTTTTAGACAGTGGAACAGATTTGATAGGCTCCAGTTGCGAGTTGGCACCACTCAAACACCAGACTCTCCGGTACAGTTTACAACAGACTGAAAGCTGAAGTTGGTCAGACCTTCGATACCACTGAATTGTGGTAGTCTTTCCTTTCTTAACTATAACTTCTGCTTCTTTTACCAACTGTGGATGCTTGTTTACTTACAGCTGTTGGGCTAATTTTGGTGCTGAAATCCACGGTGTTGTACGTAGCGTCACTAGCAATGAGGTGGTGGCGCTTGTCTGAGCACTTGGGTTGAGTCTGCGGTGTACATCATCACATACTGTATATACCATTATTGAAATGTTTCCTATTGTGAAACATTTATTTGTTGAATTATTGTCCAACACTAAGTTGTGTTAGTTTAACCAATGACCAAATTTATGCCATCATTTAACAAATAAAATATGTCATGTATAAAATTAATCCTGAGAGAGGTTTTTGTGACATTAATATTACAGAGATAAATCCAAAAGCTCTGTTCACTTTAGTTAAAGCCAGTGGCTAGATGGGTAATTTATGAGTCCAGAGGCAAAGCTAATTGCAGTGTTTCAAAGGTGTGTTTGGTCGGTATGTGTTTGCACTTGTGTTGATATTCCTTAGTGGAAATGTAAAACTATTAACTTCTGATAGAATGAGTTTAAGTACCTGTAGGTATGCATGAATCCACAGACAACACACTGAGATTCCCACTGCTATCTCCTTACTCCGAGTGGAGTTTAGTGAGTCACTGATAACATGTGACAGGGGTTTCCTTGACAGTTTGGGGTCATCTTTAAGCCTGCCCTTCCACACTGAAGTACTATCACAGTTAACCTCTAAAATCAGATATATGAGATTTTTTTTACTTCCCTTATACACAAAGACAAAAAAAAAAAGATGTAGAAGTGATGCTGAAAAACAAGAGGCAACAAAGAAGAAATGGCTCTACAGGAAAACAGAACTAGTAGAATATACAGAAAAAGTGAAATCTGGAGAGTAGTGAAATGGACCTGACAAATACTACTGCCATTTTGAGTTATAATTGAAAAAAAATGTTGCAAGTCATTGGGTTTTTCTCAAATCGTGTCATAGATTCAAATGTACACGAATCCAGAGAAATGTAGATATATTTCTAGCAGACTGAAAACATCTGATGCATAGTTGAGAATGAGGAGGCTCTTATAATGTTACTGGGTAGAGACAAGATAAGAAAACTGTGTTTTGTTGATCAAGACAGACTGACAATGACAGAGATGTAAAGATATACAGGTGGAGAAATATTCCAATAGGCAAATATAGTAAAATGTAATAAATCCAGTGTGTTAGACAGTACCAAAATGTAATGGCTTACCATTGCACAGAAAATGAACACATAAACTGACATTAACTTTGCATACACATACCTTCCAAAAGGTGAAGTATGGTTGTGTTATAAGCTGTCCATCAGACAAGGAAGAGATAAGACCACTCCATGTTCCCCCACTGTCTGGCTACCGTTATCTAAAATGTGTTTCTTTTTTGTTCCTTTTAGTTTTACCAACATTTATTTATTGACTCTTGCTTCTCTATGAAGGTTACACAATGCTGTGCAGGCTTAAAAGTATCTTGACCTTACTACGGCTCTAGTTGCACATACTGATATTTTTCATTGAGAACATACCCATTACCCTGGAATGAAGCATAAATCAAGTGGTTCATGGTGGATTTTCTGAGATGCTGTCAGCGCTGCGGGAAGACAAGTAATCAAACAAGAAAAGAAAGATAGACGTGTAAAAGATTAGATTTTTTACATGATAAATATTGTTATAGACTATAATTATCAAACTTTTGACAGTTAAAAGAAGACTATTGATGTTTGTCTCTAGAAGTTAAGAGATAAATAACAGGCAGTTTGTACAGTAAATCAAATATAAATGGTGCAAAATTACATTAAAGAACTATAGGTGGAATTTCGATTTTCAAGTGACAGTTCAAATCATTTTAAATGGGGTTTTATGGAAAAATTATGAACAATGATCATATTGGTTGTAGATAACTCTTTGAATAACTTCAACTTAAAGAAAATGTCATTAATTTTGACCAGCTAGAGCTGCTTTGGTTTAATATCAACATAAATTTCTGATTAATTTCTGATTTCTGCTGCTGCAGGAACAGGAGATTGATTTTTTTTCTTCAACTTTTACAATCTTATCCTGTCTACAATTTGAAAAAACAGAAACATTTTATTTCAGATAGTGCCAGGTATTGTAAAGCAGATGATTGTAAGACAATCTGGGAAGACAGAGAAAAAAACTGCTTGTGATTTAAAACAAACAGCCTGTAACCTAGAAAGTATTCAAAATTATAGCTCTATTCAGTTTATACATTAAAACAGTTTTTTTCATATCTTGTGCTATTAAAGAAACAAAAAACATTTGGGTCTGCAGTTTTAAAAATTCAAGTGTAACACACAATTCAGGCATGCATGAACATTGACATTATTTTATTTTGCACAGTGATCAAAATCATATAATTTTGTTATCATATATATATNTATATATATTATCTGGTTCCTTTCTACTCAGCTGTCAACAAGTGACCTGTAATAATAATCCCTTTAGAACAATGATGAAATGACAAGGACAGAGAGTCAAACAAGGTCTTCTATGGTTGTTAAAGATTGAAGGAAGCTGTGTAATGTGTCATACTGTATTTATTTTTTGTTTATAGCAGTGGCAAATCCTTTTCTGCTCTGGTTTGTACTTCATTTTGAGGGTATTAATGACAAACCCTGACAACTTGATTAACTCTCCTGCTGGGAGCTATTTTTGGTGAATGTATCTTGTGTGTGACACCCAAACCACTAAGAGATGGAAATGTGGGGCTATAAACTATACAACTGACAGCAAAACTTTTTTCATTTCCTTTAATATTTTCAACACCCTCTCAGGTAGGATAGGTGTTCAAATTAGCCCGTTTCCTGAGCCAAAGACCTCACAGGGCAGGATATATATTCATCAGCGCTTTAAGGCCAGACTAGTTCTAATATTATTTTATAGTGATGACATTTTTTTTTTCCAGCCAGGCTCCAATAACTTCCAGCTTGGGTTTTATGACTTTGCTCTACCTTTTGCCTATTTCAGTCTGTCTCTTCATACCTCCTGCTCACTCTTGTGCACTTTTATTCTCCGTTTTTTTTTTTTGGTATGCTTACTATATTTTGAAGAATCAACCCATTCTTGTTTTTTTAACCCTTTTCTCCCATTTTCTTTAGTTATTTTTTACTCTTCTCCACTATTTCCTCTTCAGGTGGGTTTTTTCTTCTTCTTCTGTTTTTTACATTTATGTCCAGCTTTTCCAGGGTGGGTAATGGAGGCTGTTATAAAGTATAGGACATGCCTTGGAGCAGTGTGGCAGCTTATGTTTCGCAAATAAAAAAAATGTATAAAGAAAAAAAAAAGGCAAGAAATAGGATGGAGACAGTAAGCCAGAAACTGCAGGATTAGTGATAATTTAAGATTAGAGATGTATTGAAAAAGTACAATTAAAAACAGAAAGTCTTAAGTTTCAGCACTTGTTTTAAAAACTCTGTCAGCCAACAAATAAAATCCTTTACAAGTAACTCTAATTACTGAGGACAATGCAGGTTAGGTTAGAGTAAGAAAAAGCAATAAAAAAAATTGGACTTAATTAGCCATATTTCTGCTGCAAGCAGAAATTTTCTACTTCTGTCACTTAGTTCTTGGAAAACATACAAACCGCACATTGTGTGGATAATTACAACATAAAAAGACTTCAAACATTAAGCAGTAAAGTTGAAAAGGTATTGTGATTAAGAAAGTAAATTCAGCTTTGGCCTCTAATGAATTTTCTTAAATGTGTCAATTATACAAATTATTTCACAGGTTACCTGTATAAAGCACTTAAGACTTTTTGATAGCTTTTTGCATTCATCTATGATGAACATTTGGAGTGACAAGTTATACTGTGTTTCACATAACTAAAGCAAAGCATAAAAAAAACAAGCAAAGAACTCGCAACTAACCAAGACAACAGGAGCAGAGGGCAGACAAGGACTACAGAAGAGACACAGGAGAGCACAAAGAACATCTCACTCTGTCAGACATAACTCATTTTCATAATGACATTTCCAAAATCAATAAATGACCTTTTGGACTTTGAGCTATGTTCCCTTTCTAAGTTATTTTGTTGTTGTGGATCATGTGGAGGGTGCTCCGTATACGTTTGCCACAGGAAGGATCAAATCTTTAAATTGCAAATCCATGACATAAGATCACAAGACAAACATTTACATCCTTAATGAAAAAAGAAATCTCACAAATTGTGCAATTTTTATTAGCCACACATTGGATCATGGAAATTGCACGTAAGATTTATATCATAAAGTATTTGCATACATCATTTGCAGTATATCACGTTACAAGTGTAAGTACATTGTACAAGATTAAAAACATTAACATGGCAACTGCTCAATCTTGCTCATACAAATACGAATATTGGTAAAAACTAAAATAAAGTGTACAAAGTTAGAAGGTGAGAACAACTAAAATAAAAAAGGAATGTGGGAGCAAGAAGCTGAGCTTTTATCTCTGTTTTCATTAAGACCATGAGTTTTTGTCTTGTGAGCATTTGAGACTTGGGTAACCTTCTGAGGGTGGGGGCATTTATCCCACAACACAATTACACTGGGTTGTTTGTTAACTTTTGGGGGGAAAAGCACTATCTGATGGCATGTTGTATATTTAGAACACTGTAGGTTTGATGTGAAACAACAACAATACAGTTTTACAGGCTTTTTACACCTTTTTTGCAGATGCAACACAGTCGGGCATTTACCAGTGAAAATGTGTGACTGAATTTCCTGACAGTCCTGCAGTCTTTTTGTGAAGGCCAAGCTTTCAGGAGAATCAGGTCCGTTTAGCCTTGAAGCTTATTTACATTAGAATAGTTTTTTCTCTCATTTTCTCTCTCTCAATGCATTCCTTGTTCAAATGTGGGTAAACTGCACCAGTGTAGGGAAACATCCAATGAAGACAAAAAGCTTTTTTTTTTTGGCAAATCTGGGCCTAAGTGTTTTGAGACAAATGCCTGGTCAGATAATGTGGTGCCCTCGTAAGGATAAGGCTACATGGGATTATTGAGGTCAAACATATTAAATTTTGTGATCTCAATTTTCTTTTGCTGTCATATTGCATAACATAAAAAATGATGATTCATGATTAAAAATGAACCTCAAAGCCTTTTATACCAGCTGTGTTTAGCTGGTCCTTTTAAATATTTATCAAGCAAGCGGCTGGGATATCAGTGTCTGGCTTGGAGGCTTTTTGGTAACATTTATTATTGGATCCTGCAGAAAACCACTGAACTTGTGACCTGTTTTTATGAGATGTGAGTAAATATCCAAAGAACACATTGTGAGGAGAAGGCAATATCATTTTATAACGAATGTTCTGTTTTGGAATCAAAACATTTATTAACTGTTTTAATTTTACGTATTTACACTTCATTATGGTAATTGAGATCTGCCAGCTAACAATTGTGATATTACAAAACATTTTTTCTCAGCTTTCTTTTACCTCTTGTTGTTATTAAAAAACATTAAAATGGATTATATTTAAAATGCAAGACATTAATATTATTGCACAAACTTAGCAATAAAATCGGACATTTTGTCGTTGAAATATTTGTAATTATAAATCAACATTGGGCTCAAGGTGAAAAATAACCATGCAAAACCTAAATGGAGGACATTTAGCCAAAGAGATGCTGAGAGTGTGGTCAGTAATAATAAACCAAAGCTGTAAATGACATTTTTCACTTTCAGTGACCCTCACATTTTTCTGACATCATTTTGTGGACCTAGTTGTAAAAAACAGCAGGGCCTTTATTTGTTATAAGAAAGAAGCAATATTAATTGAACATATCACATATCATTATATTTTCAAAGACTTGTTTTTTAAAATTGTAATGTACAGCCAAAAAAAAAGAAAAAAAAGTTTATCAAACTATTCTAACTTTTTAGTGAGAATCTCTTTGAGACCCATATTATCATGGGGACGTCCTCGGACTCATTTATTTATTTGTTCACTGTCCTAAACAATGTAACAGGCATTGTGTCCGAACACAGCTTTAGTGTCTGAGCAGAAACTCACAGAGGTGGTCTGGGGCTGCTTTAATAAAGGCATTGTGCAGATTACCCCTGAGTCAGACATTCATTTTGCAACACAATAAAACAACAGCAGTTTAATAATTTCATGGCAACAGTTTATGTAACAAGGTCTTCTGTTGGTGTGTGGTATGTACACTTTAGGTTATGGATATTATTGCTATGTGTCCAAGTGCCCTGCATGAGTTGATTAAACAGAGCAAGATGTCTGGGTAGCATGCATTCATGCATCACTCAAGTTCTTATAGTTTTGCTGTTGTCTACATATTTTACTTGAAGTGAAAACAGTAGTGATGCTCTGTGTGGATCCCAGCTCTTACTCTGCATCCACAGGAACATGCAAGGAGCAAGAAGGGCATCCTTTATCCACTCTGCTCCCCATAGATAACTTCAGAAGCCACTTACAGGGACACAGAAGGACTTTCTTGTTTTTACCCTGAGGGGCTGCAGCAAGGGAGCTCAGTAGCATGTGTTATTCTCACCCCGAGGAGTTCCCAGTGTGTTTGTTAGCGAGTCCATACATATGTGTGTCATTGTGCTGCCTTTCTTGTGCTTTTTTATTTTTATTTTTGCTGTGTTTGTGTGTGTGATTTTAGCCTGAAGGTTGAGTCAATGAAATATGTCTCTGTGCCTCTCTGCTGTCATCACCACTATACAACAACATGGTTGCACTCCCAGTAAATAACCATGCCCAAATTAGTCTGGTTTTGGGCCTGAAATAATAGAGTCACACCATCATGAATGTTTAATTCTTTTTCCCAGGCTCTTTGCTGACAAAAGGGTAATTAAGACTAGCACACAATATGCTGTGTCTACAAAAATCCAGCATTTTTAGCAGACTCATGAGTGTGTAATTCGACTTAATACACACTCCTGTGCTGCTTATTGTACTCTTTGTCATCACTGAGAAAGTTTTATAATTCGTTGATAGTAAAGAAACTGACTAAATTGCTATAAACAAGGCTTTCTTATCATAGATGTTTCTTCTTTGACTACACATTGAAACAAACTGTAAAAATACGCTTTATATGTAAATAATAATGTACATAATAATAATTAGTTACTTTGTTTTGCCGGTATATAATAGTGAAAATGGAAATATAATATAAAATTTGGTAGCAATGTAAAACGCACCCATGTACATAACAAGTATATACCCACCCATATAGAAAAATTTGTCTGGCCCAGTTATGGCACACACAAGAAGTTAACGTTCTTAACACTCAGCCCAGCTACCACAAAGTATGATGGCCCTTTGGCAGCCCAGATGTGGTTTGTCAGACATAGTCCACACATGGACCAGTACCATATAGACTAAACCAAACTGGCCCAATTGTGGCATGCCATCATATAAGCAGCGCCATCATTGCTAGATCTGACCCACATCCAGTTGACAAACCAGTTGCCATGCCAGCAGTGCCAGCTAGACACCAGGGGCCTCATGCATAAAGGATTGCGCAGCTTTCACACTAGAAGTTGACGTACAGACAAATTTAGAAAAGTGCGCCCCACCAAAAAATTCAGATGTATAAAACCATGCACACGCATGTTCCTGCGCACCTTTCCTTTATACATCCCAATGAACGTGGAACTGAGCGCACGTGAGAAACCTCCCCTGACACGCCTCCATTTAAATATGTAAAATAGATGTAAATGTGTCCAGGGTGTGAGATTCTCCTCAGATTGTCCTCTCTGTGGGATCAGAAAGGATTTTTAGATGCAGGAAAATTATACATTAAATGGAGAATGAGTGAGAAAACTGTCTAAATAAGGAGTGGGGTGTCATTGTTTTATGTGGCGCATTCTCACGGGATAACCAAAGCCTGAGATTTTCCTGAAATTTACAGATATCTCACGAATGTGATTTTGAAGTCTGGTTAGTTGAACTCAGTGTTGAACGGATAAATAAATAAATAAATAAATAAATAAATAAATAAATAAATAAATAAATAAATAAATAAATAAAAATACAATAATCATCACGTTATCCACTTTTTCTGCTCTCCTTTCCTCCTGCGTTACAGCAGGCGCTGTCATCTCCACAGACGACAGACCCCCACCCCACCGCCATGCGCAGGTACGAGTGGTATCCTTCGGACTTTTATCAAAAATTATAGATTTTTGAGGCTCATCAGACAGGTAAACGTCCAAAGAGGTTGACACATATGAACACCTTCCCAGCTGGCGAGTGTGCGCATGCCTGGCACGAGAATCTACCCAAAGCACAGCTGCTGCGCTCCGGCCACAACTCAGCTCAGCATCAATCAGAAGGTTACACACAGAAAAAATAATTATTCTTAACATACAGTGAGCCACCATTTGCATCCGATTTTGCTCCCTCTCTTCAGACATTTTTATTTTATTTTATTTTTTTATGTTGCACGTAATGTGTTGGGTTTTTCCGGCCCGGGACCCAAAAGGTTTTCAACTATGTGACAAAAATATAAAAACAGTTTACAGACTGGACTGAGGTTCTTTTGATCATTTTTAGGCTGATCTATTTTCTTGTCTGACGTTAAATGATTTTCAGTCCCAGGGTTCAGTTTCATTATCGTTCGAGTTTAAACGATAAAAATTCAAACTAAAAAAAAAATCTAACACCGTGTTCAGACACTCCTTACATCCAGAAAACACAACAAAGTCATATTTCTGTGGATTCAGGTCAGATTCGTGACTTTGTGAGTTAAAACTGTCGACTGAAAAACTTTGCGTGGCGGCCGCACATTCTCACGGCAGGTGAAAAGTGTTTGTAAATATACGCGCACTTGCACGCAACTTTGGTTTTTTTACATCACAACGTGGGCGTAGAACCTGACGCACGTAACTTTTTTATACGTACGCACCATTTATACGTGAGACCCTGGATCTGGCCCACACCTGTCTGCTATATAGACGATATGTACCAGCTACACATTGGGCTGCAACATGTGTTGCCAACAAAATGTGTTCAATAATATTTAAATGAAGGTCATAAAACCTTTTAACGTCAAAGTTTAGTTATTTTAGAAATCACATGTTTAACTGATAAAATGACAGCAGGTACTGATTTTTTTGAGAGGCAAAATCATTCATCTAATCTGCACAAAACAGATTTGTTTCTAGACACAAGCAACATAAAATTAAAAAAAAGAAGAACAAAATGTTGTTGATGCTCATTAGGCAAAATCAATGTTTTAAATACAGTATGTCTAAATAGTTTAAATGCCATCAATTGCTGGTCAGGTTTATTGCACATAAATGAAGAAAGTTCTTGGTCATTATCCTGCTCTGGATTGGTTGGCCAACAAGCATCACTCAAGTTTTAGGATGTACAGTGGGGTGCGAAAGTTTGGGCAGCTTTGTTAATTTTCCTGATTTACTTTTATAAATCATTGAATGTTTGCATAAAAAATAATCAGTTAAATATATCATATAGGGGACAAACACAGTGATATTTGAGAAGTGAAATGAAGTTCATATAATTTACAGAAAGTGTGCTGTTTGTTTAAACAAAATTAGGCAGGTGCATAAATTTGGGCACTGTTGCCATTTTATTGATTTCAAAACCTTTAGAACTAATTACTGGAACTCAGATTTGGTTTGGTAAGTTCAATGACTCTTGACCTCCATACACAGGTGACTCCAATTATGAGAAACGGTATTTAAGGGGGTAGTTGTAAGTTTTTCTCCTCTTTGCATCTTCTCTGAAGACTTGCAACATGGAAGGCTCAAAACATAGTTTAGGGGAAGGATACAGAAATCTATCTCAGAGATTTCAGCTTTCAAGAGAAACATTATAAGAAAATGGAGGACCACAGGCACAGCTCAAATCGAGCCTGGAAGTGGCAGACCAAGAAAAATCTCCAATAAACTGAAGCGAAAGATGCTGAGAACAGTCTGAGTCAACCCACAGACCAGCACCAAAGACCTACAACATCATCTTGCTGCTGATGGAGTCACTGTGCATCGTTCAACTATTCAGCGCACTTTACACAAGGAGATGCTGTATGTGAGAGTGATGCAGAGGAAGCCTTTTCTCCGCCCACATCACAAACAGAGCTGCTTGAGGTATACTAAAGCACATTTGGACAAACCAGCTTCATTTTGGAATAAGGTGCTGTGGACTGATGAAACTAAAATAGTTATTTGGACAGAGCAAGGGCAGTTATTCATGGAGGAAAAAGAAAACAGCACTCCAAGAAAAACACCTGCTACCTACAGTAAAATGTGGGGGTGGTTCCATCATGCTGTGGGGCTGTGTGGCCAGTACAGGGACTGGGAATCTTGTTAAAGTTGAGGGACGCATGGATTCCAATCAATATCAGCAGATTCTGGAGACCAATGTCCAGGAATCAGTGACAAAGCTGAAGCTGTGTCGGGGCTGCATCTTCCAACCAGTGCTGGCTCTAGCCATTTTGGTGCCCTAGGCAAGTTGAAGCACAACTCCCCCCCCAAACTCCCAAACTATGTCCCACCCACCCCAATTTGAACCCCTAAAAAAAAGTTTGACAGTGTAATGTACTATGGTAAACTTAGATTTATTTGCTTTCACAGAAAACAAATAAATAACAACATACATGTCAACTTGTACGGATTGTCCGTAAGTTATAAGGATTTTACGTCATTTTGCAGGTATACGGATGTATAGAGCAATCTCACGGATTTTTTCAAGTCTTACGGATATTTTAAAAACCTCATTTTCAAATTTATCTAACTTGTCAGAGCCTGTAGGATGATTTTAAAAAAACAATAAAAAACATTAAATAGCAATCTTCCAACCTGTTCTGCCGCTAGAAATAAGTTTTGAACTTTTTTCCGCTCTCCTTCCCTCCTGCTGCACAGTGAGCGCTTTCATG
>NW_013952657.1:188826-191164 GCF_001266775.1 Austrofundulus limnaeus
GTCACAATTCAGTTAACTTCATATTAATATTGTAATGCTATACAACAAATTTATTAGCCAATTAATTTTAATTCAACCAATTTATGTCGTTAGTCTACATTATTACTTTTAAAATCTAATTCCAGTTCAAACAAAATAGCCTATTGCCAACATAATTATAGAGTATATTCCATTAGTTTGAAGATATTTCAAGTTGAAAATAAATCACAAAGTTATTAATGAATAAAATCCATCTGGATAACAGCAGACTGACTGCTGGTAAAATATACGACAGGTCTGGACCACTCGTAAATTTTGTTCGTATCTGAAAAAAATCTTAGAATATGAAAACATTGGTGAATGCCACAAATTCTCCTAAATCACTCGTACGCACAACTTAAGAACAAATCTGTGCGTACGAACGGTTCTTGCATAGCCCCAATGACCTTAAACACTGCTCAAAATCTACTAAGGCCTTCATGCAGAGGAAGTAGAACGTTCTCGAATGGCCATCTCAGTCCCCAGATCTGAATATTATTGAAAATCTGTGGTGTCATTTAAAGAGAGCTGTCTGTAGTTGGAAACCATCAAACCTAAATGAACTAGAGATATTTTGTAAAGAAGAATGGTCTAAAATACCTTCAGCCACAATCCAGACTCTCATTAGAAACTGTAGGAAGTGTTTAGAGAATGTTATTTCTGTGAATGGAGGCTCTACTAAATACTGAGGTAAGTTTTTTTTTTATTATTATTATTTTATTTTTGGTGCCCAGATTTATGCACCTGCCTAATTTTGTTTAACCAATTATTGCACACTTTCTGTAAATCATATAAACTTAATTTCACTTCTCAAATATCACTGTTTGTCCCCTATATGATATATTTAACAGATATTTTTATCCAAACAATCAATGATTTATAAAAGTAAATCAGGAAAATTACCAAGGGTGCCCAAACTTTTTCATATGACTCTAGATATAGTAGTAGGAGCTGAACAGAGAAATCTCTATGTCCACAAAAAGCCGAAAGTTGAAGCTGTGTGATACAAAAAAATAAAAGGAATTGGGCTGAAATTATTTTGCAGCACCAGCAGATCAGCAGTTACCAGAAACATTTAGATGCACTTTTTATGCCCAAGAAGGTTCCACTAGATACTCATAGAAAAGTTTCACAGATGTTTGCTTCTTACTGATATGTCAAAGTTGTTACTGTTCCTCATTAAATAAATAGGCCAATACAAAATGTTTCTTTCATCTTTGCGGTTGTTTGGTTTTAGGATGTTAAGAAAATTTGCTGATTTTCACGTATTATTTATGCAGGGAAAGGACATTCTTAAAGATTCCAAAACTTGTGGAAGGTGAATATTTCTGTGGCATTGCATATCAATCACTGCATAAATACAGATCCTGGGATTTCACATGAGAATAATATTATTGCCGCCAGCCTCTTTTTTCAGTCATTTGTTTCACATGAGCCATCAACAGTGACTCTAAGATGCAGCCCTGGGATTTAAATAAGCCAAACAAAAAGTGTGAATTCTGTTACTTTGCAAGCTGCGGAAACAAACTGAGCTCTGAAAATCTGCCTAAACCAATCTTTACTTTTGAACACTACATTTAAAACACAGACTATGTTCTTGGTATTTCCAAATGTGGGGCTTGTGCATGTTTAATGCTCTCTTTCAGCGGATGTCTATGAGCAAAAAGCTAAATAATTCACAAGAAGCGAAGCCGAATCAACCAGCAAAGTTTGCATCTGCTTGTGCTTCTTTGTATGCACAAGCTTTAGTCTCAGTGTGTGTTTTTGTTTACATCCATAAGTGTTTGTGTGTGTGTGCATGTGTGTGTGGTTGATAAACTGTAAGATTTTCATTTCCATTTTTACGGATGAAATAAACAAAAGTGATAATGTTGTTTTTTTCACTGTGTTGTTGTGATTTTCACCTGCTACTGCAAAGTGTAGTCTGTTAAAATATTTTTTAAGTTTACTGTTTTTTTTCTAAGAAAATTAGTATTTATAGTCTTTCGGTAATGCAACAGTTTCATCACATCCAAAGGCCGTGTTACAAACATAGATCATTATTCGGCAGTATTAACTGTCAATCCTTGCTAAAATGGGAATATTTCAGCTACATATCTGAAGATTTCTCAGAACACACACATGTTGAAATAGAAGAAATAATGTTCTACAAAAATGTAACTTTCAAGAGTCAAACTAAACAGTTTTTTATGGAGAAGTATACATTTTTAAATGTACATTTTTTCTAAGAATTTTAATTCTAACATTGAAATGATTTTATTTCTAAGCATTTTCACAAAATTAGATTTAGTCCTCCCAGGTTCATGACTCTAATATATAT
>NW_013952657.1:192004-193778 GCF_001266775.1 Austrofundulus limnaeus
CACACACACACACACACACACACACACACACACACACACACACACGTACATGTTTGCCCAGCTATACATTTGGGGACATTCCATTGACTTCCATTACATTTCTACATCCTAACCTCACAGGTACCTACCTGACCCTAAAACTAACCTAAACTCAATTCACACCTTGGTCCTAAACCCAACCCCCAACCCACCAATGGCATTTAAACCAAACAGGGACTCAGGTCCTCAAATGCACCAGTTGTCCCCAAATGTAGGCGTTTTGTCTTAGAATTGCCCCCAAATGCCACCAAAAACAACCCCCACCCCACACACACACAGCCCAAAATGACTGCAATGGGATGTGAATTGTTCTGATGTTGCTGCCAGTCTCTCCCTTTTAATTCATATTTTGTTCTTACTTGATATTATTTTGCAGATATGTAATTGATTCTGAAGACCTTTAGTGTTTTACAGTGATTACATTTCCAGTCATTGGGGATAACTTAGTAGCTGTTCTATTGCACAATAGATGCTGAACTTGTTACTCTCACAAACACATCAGCTCATTTTGCCCCTCCCTTTCTGAGACATGCACACTTACATCCGTGCACATACACACACACCTCCTCCATTAAAAGCTCACTCAACTGAACCTGTCATCTTCTCTTTGGGGTCTTAATGGCCGTCCACTTCTAGAGACCTATTAGAGTACAGGACATGTTATTGGAAATCAAAGAGGATTTGGTGTCTCAGGTGTCCTCCTGCAGGGAAGAGGAATCAGCAGAGGTCAACGTGTTCCAAAGACTCACTGACCGCCAGGATAGATTGCTTCTGAGAAAATTCATTTCCTTTTTTTTTCTGTTAAGATGGCAAAAACGGATGCTAAGCAAACACATTTTGATAATATTCAATTAATGTAAGTAAGTGTAATTTTGTAAGAGAATACTATCATTGTCACTAAGGTGATAATCTGGGTGTTAAATAGTCAAATAGGACTAAACAAGGTGTGAACATGTTTAAACAACGGTTTATTTTAAATGCTGCATTTTTTCCCAGTTTATTGAACGTAAACAGTTATTTAATTTTTTTACTGCGTGGGTTAGATGCTTACTGTCACTCGATTTTTCTGCTCTGTCTCTGAATGAGGGACTTGTGTGTACCCCAGCATACACCAGGTGAGACTTGGGGTATATGTTAAGAATTCATTGTAAAGCTCGAAAGAAAAACGTACACAGAACATGTGACCAAGTTCACAGCCTGTCAAAGACTTGACAGAGTAGACGTATGATTAGACAGATCATGTTGAGCGCTTTGCAGTTTGCTTGAAAGTAAAAATGGGCGTTAAGAATATTCAAAATAAACTGGATAAAATGCTGACTGTTTTTTTAAAACAAACACTATCTGAGTGGCTCATCAAGCTTGTATAAAACAATGTTAAATTTTCTATTTAGGGTTACATTGTATGTGTTAAGTCTGTGTTCCAGAAAAATGTATTGTCTTAATTTCCTTATCAAACATTCAAATTGAATTAAATATGAAAAAAAGAAAAAAAATTGTGTAGGTCTTCTGGACGGGTTCTTCTCTAATGAAACGTTTCATCTCTTCTCCAAGAGACTTCTTCAGTCTGAGAGTTTCAGGCAAAATTCAGGCTTTTAAGCACTGCCTCCATGTGACTGATACTCACATCACATGGCTATCGTTGACACCTAATTAACACCTATTGTTAACAGGGGTCCCGGATACAAGCGGCCGAAATGGGTTTCCTCCGCAGGGTGGCTGGGCTCTCCCTTAGAGA
>NW_013952657.1:194747-196847 GCF_001266775.1 Austrofundulus limnaeus
GTGTGTGTGTGTGTGTGTGTGTGTGTGTGTGTTTGAGAGAATGGGGGGTGTCTTGGTATCTCTGAGTTGCTCCTATGATAGACCTACAAGCTGTTCCATGCGTTCCGCACCTACCATACAACAACTCCCCTTCAAGTCTCTTCCCTGTGATCCAGTGATTACTCATAACTTCATATATTTTGCATTTTTTTTCATTGAGAGACTTCCCATGTCTTATTTTCAACTGAATGATCCTGCCACCATGTTTCACTAAGTGTTTTAATAATGCTCAGTGCAGAGTTTCTTCCTCGCACTATTTTAAACAGTGTCCAATGAGTTTGATTGTTGTTTCATTGGAGCAAAGTTGACAGAAGTCATAGTCTGAGAAACATTCAGTATTTTTAGGAAACAACCAAACTGAATTTTAAAGAGAGTTTGGAAGTTTTCCATAATCTATAAACTGTTTTCTATGTACAAGATACATTATTACCTGCTTTATCCACATTTAGTTGTTAGTTAAGGGCCAATCTAAGAGAGGACTGAAATGCCTTTGTGTCAGCACCACAGTGTGATGTCAAAGCAGAATGCAACGGCTAACCCCCAGAGCAGCTTGAAATTTGGAAGCTTAGATGCACATTAAAAGCTATAGGTAACAAAAGCAGTGCAGTGCAATTGATCTCAGCTGTGTGCAAAGGCAGGACTTTGGGGAAATCAGACGCTTCATTAAAGTTTCATATTGCATCACGTACTTGCAGTTTCATCTTGTGTCTCCATTTACTTATGGGCCCAAACTGAGACTCACAGATTCAGTTTACACTGTAAAGACTGTAACTACTGTTTAAAACAAAAAAGTTAAAAAAAGTTAAGATATTTTAGAAAAGGAATACGCAGAATTGACACCTTCATGTGGTGGAGGGGATTGAGTACCCCTGTGATCCTGGGGGCTATGTTATCTGGGGCATTAGCCTCTGGTAGGATCTCCAATGTCAAACAGGCCTTAGGGGAGGGGTCAGACTAAGATTGATTCAAAACCCTTGATGAAATGGACTAGAGAACCTC
This sequence comes from Austrofundulus limnaeus, assembly GCF_001266775.1. NCBI lineage: Eukaryota > Metazoa > Chordata > Actinopteri > Cyprinodontiformes > Rivulidae > Austrofundulus > Austrofundulus limnaeus. The sequence continues at coordinate 195,786 of NW_013952657.1, forward strand.
GCCCTGAAATAGAAAATCAGGGCACTTTCTTGGAGCCAGGCCTGGGGGGAGCTCGCTGCCGAGCACCTTGTGAATGAGCCTTGGATCCTGACGCTCAGCTGGGCCAAGCCCGAAGGGCCAACAGGAAGCCACTTACACGTGGACCCACCACCAGCGAGAAGGACCATCAAGGTCGAGTGTGATGCATGCAGTGCAGCAGGCAATGGAGGCACTCTGGCCATGCCAATTCCGGGTAGCATAGACTGGCTTTAGGGATGTGGAACATAACCTTTTTCACGGGTATGGAGCCAAAGCTTGTGAGTAAAGTTGAACTTTACCAGCTAGATATAGTTGGGCTCACTTCAACTCACAGCTTGGGCTCTAGAATCCAACTCCTAGTGTTTTGTAACTGGATTTCTATGCTAAGCACAGATTGTCCATAATGAACACCATGTTTGATCATAGGGTGGTCCATATGTTTATTTGGTACCAGACCCACCTCAGGGCAAAAGTCAATATCAATTTTGTAATAGTGTCATCTGGGGGAGGCTGCCAGACAGACTTGGATGTCTGGCAGACCCCCCCCCCCCCCCCATCCATGCAATTTTTAACTCTCACCCAAAAAAATGGAGGCCCTAAACATAGCTCATTCAGCTTCCTCTCTGGCCTGGAGGTCCACAGGACGAGCTGGAAAGCATTGCTGAGGAGAGGAAAGTCTGGGTTTCTGTCCTGGACCTGTTGTCTCTGCCACCCGTGATTGGATAGAGATGGAGATGGAGATGGATTGTAAAGCATTAAAAACAGTTTTCATAATGAGCTTAAATTTTGCTTTTTGATATAATGCAATAATTTAAAAAAGTTGCATGAATCATAAAATTGTTTAAAGAACTTATTTTTTATGCATGAGCATACACTGAGGACAGCTTGTAGTTTGAGCAAAATTCAAAGCATGCAATTATTTGATAACCTAAATAAGCCAATGATATCAGGGGATATGCTCCCTTGCAAAAATGTTATACCCTTTTTGTGATATCGAGTGATATTCAGTTATACAACATATGTTATACAGTATATATATATATA
>NW_013952657.1:196882-210289 GCF_001266775.1 Austrofundulus limnaeus
ATATATATATATTGTGTTGCAATAGCAGAATAATACTATTTTAGTGATATTGCCAGGCAGAATTACAAGAAGAAAAACAATAGATGTTTCTGACAAAAATCTATGAAGTTGTGAAAAACACATTTTGGCAGTGGGCAGTGTATAATATCCATATCACAGACTAACAATTTGAATTCAAATGTCCTAGTTTTGTATATGCATTAGAAATAGATAAAAATAGATATTCTCTAATTGCTTTATAGCTTTATTGAATGGACTGCCACAGTGGTAAGTTTAGCAGGACATCTTTGATTCAGTATCTGCCTGTGCTTAGAGGCCTGTTTTTGCCAGAAACTCTCAGAGAGACTGGTCCTCCCTCATTGTCTGGATTCTTGATAGGTCTTTTGTTCTAACCTGTGGGTTTTCTTTTATTACTTGACAGCATCTACAGGGACAAGAAAGCAAAAGGAATATACTCTGCACTCTGCCTTGCAAAAAATGTAAATGGCTTAAAGAAATTCAAAAATGTGAAGCTTAGCTACAAAGTAAAACTGTGCATATAATATAGTTTCAACTTTAACTCTCAGTGTACATGATCTGCAAATTTGTTGTGCCAGGAAATAATTATTTTTAGTATAGAACTCAGAAATTTTAGACATAGTTTAATGAAAGCTACATTTTTTTTTATAAGATGTTTAGCTATTTTAATCTAAGCAGAGGATACAGTGTTTGGGTGTCTTACTTTTTACTGCTCACTCCTAGTCTATTTTTACCTTTACTTTTTGGCATATTTTATATCCTGTCACAATATCATAACTAATTTTGCATCATGCATGATAGCTCTATACCATTCCATAATTTAGTAAACCTTCTCTGACCCTTTGGCTCTCTTTTCATATGAAAAGGAAGTTGTCACATAATGTCTGTTTGTTTGTATCCACCTCACTGAGCTCACGGTCCCTCTTGCTCCCCTGAACCAGTCAGTTCCAGAGTTCTAACCTTCAATCCACAAAAGTGCTCTTTTGCTCTGCTTAGGCTGCACTCTCGTTGATGTACTTCCAGATGTGCTCGTGTGTTCGTGCACTTGTGTGTGCATGGCAAACCACCTCATGTGACAGCTGTGGCCATTTCAAAAGTGCACACAAAACCCAGCGTGCTTATTTTCAAAATTATCCAACAAAAAACACACAAATGCGGCTCTTCCACCGACAAAAATGTATAATCAGATTGGATAGTGTTAAGAAATTTAGTGACTACTGTTTCATCTCATCATTTGAAATAAGATTTATAGTAGGAATGATGTGAGTGAGACAGGAATAAAGGAAAAAGGAAATATGAGAACATGAAAACATACAGTTAAAATTTAAAAGTTGGAAACAAGTTTTTGTTTAAAGTCTGCAACAGTCGAATTAGTCTGCTTTCTCTGTCTCTCTCTCGCACACACACGCACACACACACACACACACACACACAACTCTGCCTTGTCACTGAGGCAAACAGCGAGGAGGAGAGGACACAGGGAGAGAGAAGGATGGTGATGTGTAGCGAAAGTGGCAGTGAGTTTTGGAGAAATGGCAGAAACCAGGGGAGAGCAGCCTCCATGCTCGTGACAGCAGCTGAAATCCAATCCACTTGAGGGAAAGGGAAACGACACCTCCCATGAAGGAAATGCACAGGGAAAACAAGGCATACGAAGCGGATGGTGGTGTTGGGGGGCATGAGGTAGAAATGACATAAAAATGACATAAAAAAGTCCTACTAAAAAAATCTATGTGTGGGAGAGTCAGAAAAAGAAAAGGACAAGGCAAAATGCACAGATTGTTTAGACATTTGAGCTTATTAGAAAAAGGTGAGTGTTTGAATGGTTTTTGGTCAGTGTGGGTGGGTTCTTCAATCAAACTGCACACAATGAGCCGATGTACGGTTGCGTCTCAGTAAACCCCATTCTTGTCAGACAGAACATAGCCAACATCCGCTGCCAAAAAGTTGACAGAATCATAAAAATAAAAATATTTTTTTAATTCAATGTAAGCTGTATTTTTGGCATTGTTACAGTGGTATTCATATCTGGGGCTGCAGTAGCTTGATGGTCAGTCCTGCAGTTTTATTATCCTGAGGCTGAAGGTTTGAGCCTAAATCGCTTCAGGCAGAGCATCTGGCCATCGCCAAATCTTTTGTGAGATTTGTTTGCTCTGGCGACCCCTGCAGAAGTGAGCAGCCAAAAGAAGAATAGCATTAGTTATTAGGCCTGTCGCGATAGTCAATAAATCAATTAATTGCACGATAACTTTTTTTGAGGTCGGTAAAAAAAAGACGGCGATAAGTTTCATTTTCCTGCTTGTTTGTTTACTTCGTCTCTCTCCTCTCTGCTCCGCAACACAGGAGCTCCGCTGACCCCTCCCCTCCTGTTTTCTTAGTGTGGGAGGAGTCAACTCTCGCTTTAGCGTGAGAGCTAGTTCCTAAGGAAACGCTTCGAAGCAGAACGCGGCTGCAGAAGTGTCGGAGAACTAGAACCTGGATTTCGCTGCGGAGGGAGGGAGGGAGAGAGAGACGGAGTGAGACAGAGTGAGAGAGAGAGAGAAAGAGAGAGACGGAGTGAGACAGAGTGAGAGAGAGAGAGAAAGAGAGACAGAGAGAGAGAAGGAGGAGAAGGGGTGGGGGCTGAAACTCCCCCAGACCCGCGACAAAGTCGTCAAGACTTTACCTGTAGCTCCCAAAAATACCAGGAAACTTAAACGCAGCATCTGTGTTTTAACAAAACACCCAAAAAACCAGTGGCTGTCCCAACAACTCATGAGGAAACCTCTGAACTGTCTGATTTCCTCCCCCGCAGCGCTCTGACTGTCCCCTCCTCACACACACACACACAGACACGTTTGTTCTTCTATCCTCATGGGGACTTTGCATTGACTTTCATTCATTTACCAGTATTTTCTATTACCATTTGACCCTAAACCTAGCCTTAAACTTTACATGGGATGTGAACTGGGCTTATGTCCCCATAAGAAACAGTGGGTCCTCACCAGGCTGTGTAATTTGCTTCATCTCTAAAGAGATGCTGCTCTTTAATTTTGTTTATTTACTGTCTTAGTTGTGTGTGGTGTTTAATTTACATTTTGTTGTTCTTTGTTGTTTTTTTTTATTCAAGTGCATTTTTTTGTTAGAGACTGAGAGTCCACTTTGTTAAACATTCTTTTAAAAATGAAAGTTTATTGATTTATTACACTTACACATTACGCTTTTATAATTATTAGTTGTAAAACGGTCACCAGGCAATATTATCGTTTATCGCAATAAATTTTGAGACAATTAATCGCCCAGCAAAATTTGTTATCGTGACAGGCCTATTAGTTATTATAGCTCTGTCTGAAACAACTGTAACATATTGCTATACAGCAAGGCGATTCTACTAAATTGCATGGGAGGGGGCCACAGTTACACAAAGCACAAACAGCTCAGGGTCCAGACATCTTGGGGGTGGGGGGTTTGCTGATAACAGTAGGGGAAACACCACAATACGTGTTTATATCTTTTACCTATTAAATTTGTTTACTTTGTTTCTTTGAACCATACATTCAAAATTTGCACTTAATTTAAAACCTATTTTGTCATTTAATTAAGTAAAAAAATAAATGAATATGTTTTACCTTTTTTATTGGCCATGCAGAAGTCACCTGCGGTCCAGATGTGGCCCGTGGGCTGCCAATTGAAAAGCCCTGCTATACAGAGTGTAGCATTGTGCTGTACTATGCTAATACGTTCTTCCATCGTAAAACCAAGCTTTTTGTGATTGGATTTATTTGCTCTTTGTTTTTTTGCAGACCTTGATGTTCCATTCCTCACTGTGCATCAGACCACTGGCGACATACGTGTTGGTTTCTATCATGAGAAGACTGTGTTCCTTCGCTGCACGGTCAATTCCAACCCTCCTGCTCGATTCATCTGGAAACGTGGCACCAGGATCATAGAACAGAGCAAAGACAATGGAGTGGACATCTACGAGCCTCTTTACACTCAGGTACACAGAGGGTCAGATACACCCGCAGGTGTGAGGTCACTTCCTGTTGTTCTTTCTCCTCCCCATAAGCTGAAACCATCTCCACATGGCTGCAGTCAGAGATGAATGTTTATACTAACTTTAAACATCAGTAGCGTTACCTTTCTACATGATGGCAAAGTAGATGAATTTAAAAAGAGGAGGAAGATACAAATTTTCTTCCCAAATACAATCAGAACAATTTTGTTAACAGTCCCAGGTAGAAGCTTGTTGGAAGATATATCAGCCACAGTAAGTCTTTATGTGGATTGGCAGCTGATTATCAGGGTTTGTAAAATACCCAAACCTATAAAGTTGGGTTGTGAGGGGGTCAGAAGTGTCAAAAGTATTCACATTCATTACTCAAGTATTGATACTTCTTTTGACATTGATGTACTAACTCACTACGTCCTGACAGTAGAATATGAGACAAACTCCTCCCAGTTCTCCTCTTGCCATTTGCAGAAATACATTGCTCCTGGTCAGAAATAGCCAATCAGAGCCTGGAGGAATGTCTTACCAGTGTCAATCACGCTTGAGTACGCATTGCTCACGCCCTTGCACTGCACGAGTACCGTTGTTCAAGCTCAATATTGCTGGTGTGCTGTAGATGTGATTTCTGAGAGTTTTGAATGTGCCACAACTGTTTATCTGCCATCACCGGTGGCCCTGCTGCAATATCAGCACATTCACGACAGGCTCAGAACTCCCTACTGCAGCTTTAAGGACAAAAGCTTTGGCCATGCCGCAGGGACCCGTAGTCCAGCCCCAAATCTAAATCTAAGGGCTTTTTGCCTATAATACTAAATTTATTATCAATTTAATAATTCTAAATTGTTGACAATTTTTGGATGCACTGGGCTGCTTGTTTCAGCTGCATATACTGTATATCTCTGCTATTGTCTTCATACTAGGGTACATGTATCTGATGTCTTTGCTGGGGGTTAGGTTAGGATAGGTTTTGTGTCATGCAGCAGGTGCGAAAGATAAACCGATAGTTTGTCAAAATAGCGTATATTTATATTTCTCACTCAATCATAATTAAATTCACTCTATCCAGCAGGTACCACATCTAGATGACAAACCAAAATGAAATAGAAATGAGATTAAAAAATGTTGGCTCAAAAATAATTACTCCAGTAAAGTATAGATAATCCAAATTTCTACTTAGGTAAAGTAACACAATATTTGAAAATATTTGTACAATGTCACTTCACACATCTGGTGAAGGTTTATCACAGTGTTTGTTTGACAGTGCTGATCTAACTGGTTAATCAAAAAAAAATTAAAGACTTTCAAACATGGTTTGAACTCAGTTTGAAAACATCATTATTGTGTTGTTGGTGTATCAATATTTGTAATGCAATGAAAATGTGGTGTGGGGACAAAGGATGTTTAAAATAAGGTTTTGGTTTTAACTGAATGATAAAATAAATATATTAAATGCATGTTTTTCAGGGCTTGTTTGTGTTGCTTGTTCCCTCTAGGGTGAAACTAAGGTGCTGAAACTAAAAAACCTGAGACCCAAGGACTTCGCTGATTACACATGTCAGGTGTCTGTCCGTAACGTGTGTAACATTGAGGACAAGTGGGTCAAATTTATGCTCACAAATGCTACATGTAAGTAATTTGTTGTGTTTTTTTTAAGTCATGCAAAGACAAATACTTGAAATAATATTTCCTATTGAATCTCTGGCTTTGATTTATTCCCTTTTTTATGTATTTGATACTCCATCTGACTTTTCTCTGCATGTTTGCGTTGTTTTGGCTCAGAATTCTCCTACCCTCTGTCTCTAGCTCTCTTTATAAAGTGTTTTCTGATTTTTTTACTCGAGGATTGTCTCATCTTCTCACTTTCGTCTTTATATTTCTATCTTTCTGTCTGTGAATTTTTCTTCCTCTGGCTTTTGACTCGCCGATAAAATTTCCTTTCTGTGTCTCTATCTTCTTCCTGCCTCCCTGTGTGCCGCATTGTCTGTCTGTCGAGTTTTTCTGTTGCTGAGAGCTCATCTCAGGGCCGTCAGCTGTAATTCAGTTGTCACGCTCCCTGTTATCTCCAATTCTCTCTGCGCCGCTCTGTCCATCTACACGCCACCGCCCAGCAACTCTGTTACTTACGACAACATTGTTGCCATTGACAGCCCTGTCAGGTTTGTTACGGTCAGACTGATACACCACCAGGGAAATACCCATGCTTTTGCATTCCATTTCAAATCTTCATTTTTTTTTGTCACTTTGTATTTTCCTTCATTTTTTTCCCTGCCTCATTTTTATAAATACCAATGAGCTCAAATATAAATTTGTAAAAGCTGCTTGATAACAATGCACTTTAAAGTATTTTATGTGGCCCTACAACAGTTGTATTCTGTAATTTGAGTGCAGTAATTGGGGTCTTTGCCAAAGTTAATGAATCAAGTTTCCTATAAACCAATAATACAGAGTTTGAGGCTCAATAGCCATGAGACAGAATGAAGAGCTTCTCATATAGGCCTATCTTTCTCATGGTGAAAGAGTCTGTACAAAAAAGCACAGCTATTGTGAAACAAGCAAACTTGCAATGATTGAATTTGCTGAAAAAAAGGCTCTTGGCTAGAAATGCTGTCTTACATGCCAAACTTACCTTCCAAACTTGCTGTGCAAATTAAAGTTTAATAGTCTCTTTAAGCAATAGTTTGACGTTTTCGGTAATGCCTCTTTTTTTTTTGGTATGCATTTTAGATGAAAAGCTCTACTGCACACTTTTTTTCTTTTCAGCAGCAGCAAACCAGCCTGCCTTGGCTTTGATCAAAGGTAACACAATCTGTCAACTAGCTCCTCTAAGGCTTTTATAGTTTAAACATGCAACAGATTTATTGCATCAACAGAAAAAGTGAATCATTTAAGCAGCAAGTCGTTGACAGTGACCAAAATGTAGAGGTGATATCAAACTAAGAAGCATTGTGGAAAAACCTGCCATTTGTTCCAGAGTCAGGTCATGGGGCAGCAGCAGGGGTGGGCATGACCTCTCTTTCCTTAGCCTCCTCTTCCAGCTCTTATGGGAGAATTATATGGGATAAATCTTGTGCCAGCAGGAATTGAATTTGAATTGCTCAGATTGAATCTGAATGTGCATCATTTGAAACTGAATACATTGGTTTGAAAACGAATTTTACTAAATTGAAAATGAATTTAATGGTGTGAAACTGAATTTAAAGTTTTGCATCTGAATTAATTTGCTTTGAAACTGTATTTTGCTCCATTAAAATTTTAGTTTGACTACTTTTACTTTCAGTTCCATAATTCAATTTCAGGTCCAAAACACAGATTTTTGTGTCACACATCCTGGTCCTTGAGAAAGCCAGCCAGAGTAATCAAACACAGATCCACAGATTTATGTTTCACTTTGGTGAAGTTTTCCACCTTCTGTAATGTAACAGAGTTGATGCAATCCACCATAAAAGTGACAAAAACAGACAGTTTAGACACAAGTTTGTTAAAGTGTTTTTGGAAAGAGAGATTATCATCCAAGGTCACACCCAGGTACTTACAGGAGTTGACCATTTGAATTTCTGTCCCTTTTACAGTTTTGGTTGTGGGTAATAAGCAAAGGTAATGACTTACCACCTGAAAACAACATGAGTTCTTTTTTCATTCAAAATTAATTTAAGCTGAGTCAGATTTGACTGGACCTGATATAATGCAGATTGAAGAAATTTGAAAGTTTGTACTAGAGAATTGGAAGAACAGTAAATGATGACATCATCTGCATACGAATGATAGCTTGTAATAAGTTCCTGCAAACACCATTAACATATATAATGAATAAAAGTGGTCTTAGAATTGAGCCTTGGGGAACACCTTATAGGGTGACTTGATGTGAGCTGAATAAAAAATAAAATAAATAAAATAAAAATTGGGGGAAAAGTCCAATACAACAACTACATGAAACATTTCAACCACAAACTGTAAAGTAAATTAAAAATAATCTAAAACAATACAGAATACAAAAAATGTAACATATAATATAGGAAAAATGTAACTTTAAGACAAACTATCAGGAAAATAGTTCAGATCTTTTTAAGTGTGAAGCAGTGAGGTTCTTTAGAAACATTATGAACAACTGATATCTTACCTGATGTAGGTAGGTTTTGAATGACATCAGTTTGAACCGTTTCATCAGAATGATGAGCTAACAGCTAGTGCATGTAGGGCAAAAATAAAGTGCATCGCCACCATCTTAAAACAATGTCAACCTCAAAAATGCCACGGTGGTTCCTCCAAACCTTTAAACCACTGTCAGTTTTGAATTACATGATAATTTCAGAAGAAACCTCCTGATATTCCTGTCTGAAGTGAGCCAGGCTGCACAAAAAATCTACAGCTGGATCTATAGTGTTCTAAAAACTACCATGCAAAGCAAAATTGATGGCTTTGTAAAAGATTACAAAACAGCATTCGCATACACTGCTATGATTTATGTATGTTATTTATGTATATTTATGATATTATTGCTTAACCAGGCAAATCCTATTAAGATCACATAAACCTTTATAAATGGAGGCCTGAGCCTGAAGGCAACCTAAACATGTTTTTGACAGTGAGAGGAAACTGGCATAGAAATCCATGTAAGCACAAAGAGCACATGCAAACTTCACACGGAAAGTTCCCAGGCCCAACCTGGGGATTCTTGCAGTGAGGCAGCTGTGCAAACCACTGATCTACCGTGCTGTCCTCATATCCAAGTTGTTTTAAGATTATAGCATTTCACATTGGCTATTGTCCACATTAGCTAAACATTCTGGTCCAAATTAAACTCTGTTTTTTTTCCAAACAGATGTCATTCAAAGAGTTGTCAACAGGTATAATAGTAACTGTTTAAAACATTTCCACAAAACCAAAATTTTAAGGGTTTGAACTATCTTTTTACGTGGAGAATATATGGTCATGGTTCAGATAATGGGTATTAGAATAAAACTAGAATGATAATAATAATAATAATAATAATAATAATAATAATAATAAATGATAACCATCAGACTTAATATTTAAAATGTCACAATTTGTTTTTGGTTTAATGTCATAAAAGTGGTCAGTCGAAAAACAAACAAGTCGGTGAGGAAACTGGTCTCCACAGATCTTAAGGCTTGCGTTGTGTGTAATGGGTGTTTTTCACTCCCAGAGCTGCAGCATTCCTCACTTCTCCTTTTGGGCTCCTGCAGCTGAGATCAATCGTATCACGACAGTGCAGTCAACACACACACACACACACACACACACACACACACACACACACACACACACACACACACACACACACACACACACACACACACACACAACAGCTACAACAATAACTGTCTGACCAGCATTGGGGCTCAGGGACTGAGCAAAACAACCAATCTGTCTGGACCTCACAACCCCAAAGACTGATGGTGAAGCTCTGCTTAGAGTGTGTGTGTCTTTATATTTGCTACATGGACAGGGCCACCGCATGACAGTTTGTGTGACACAAAGAAAGAGACAAGTGGTTGTGCATATGTGGGTTTTGGTCTTCAGTCCCTACCTCTGCAGACCACAGAGACAAAAATAATGATGAGGACCGCTGAAATAATGACAAGTCAGGACTTTATTTTAAGGCAAATTTTCTTTTTTCTTTTTCTTTCTTTGTTTTTTGTTTTTATGTGTAAACTAGATAATTTGCATTTCCTGTGCAAATACAATTTCAATGCTTAATGCTGAAGGATTTTTGCTGAAACTAGCCTAAAATAGCTTTAAAAAGTGTGAAATAGCTGAAATTAGAACAAAGAAACAAAAAGAGCATGTTTTCTGAATTAAGCAATAAAAAGCTGAAATCATCACATAAAAGCAAATTTAACTGAAAAGAAAGTTCAAATTAGCTAAAAATTAAACAGAAAACAGCTTAAATGAGCAGAAAATAGCTAAAGGAAGCATAAATAGCCTAAAATAGCAAAACAGCTGAAAGAAGCTTGAAGGGGCACAGAGAATATTAAATTAGCAAAAGCATAGCAAAAAAGGCCAGAACGACAGCTAAAAATGCACAATAAAATCTAAAATCAGCTAAAAAAAACACATCCAAACAAAGGAAGATAAAATTAGCACAAAGAAATTGAAAAAGTAGAACCAGAACAAAAGTTAAAAAGTTCAGTAAAGATTTATAAGTATTTTGGAGGGATTTAAGGATGTTGGAGACAGCTTCATTCATTTTCAATTTAAAAAACATGGCAGGAAAAGCTATTATCTCAAAAAGTATGAATTGCTGAAGTACCGAAGCAGGAATGTTATGAAGGAGCTGACTGGTTTAATATATAAATTGTACAAATACAAAAAATGCAGAACAAGAAACATGACAAAAACAATCTACAGAAGAAAAAAATATCTAAACTGTGTGAATGCTTTAGATGCATTCACACAATGATCAAATTGCCATTACAAGGAATATGCCCAATTCTCACTAAAAATGTTGTCTTACACATTTATTTTATCTGGTTTAGTAACATTTTTATCATGATCATGTGATTCCATGTTGTCACATGGTTTTCTCATGTAGAAAAAAAAAGTGATGAAATAATATGATTTACCTGTAAGAGGATCATGTTGTGAAGGAGGGATTAAATCTGACCCAAAATGTTTCCAATAGCCAGCTGAATTAAAGTTTTTACATTTATGTTGTAAAATAATGTATGAATGTTGTGGTGAATAAAGCTCCACCATGTTAAAATGTAGATTTTCTAAATAGATTTTCCACTCCAGCCATCGCAAACTGTAAGGTTTTTTTCAAAATCAATACACGTTAGAGAGTTTTCAAATGTATTTTAAGGGCTGTAACTTTTATAAACTTTGGAAACTCCAACAAACAGCTGCAGTTGTCATCAGTCATATTCCATTTATCAGATATTTTTCTTTCTTCTTTCTTATGCTGGTTTAAATGAAGCAAATCTGAAGTCACACAACATGCCACAAATAATCTTACTTCCAAATGTCAGTGTCAAATATGTTCAACAACAGAATCACACTATGTTATGTTTAAACCTGTTGACAACATTTTAGTAGATTTCATTGCAAGCTTGATTAATAAATATTACAACTCTTGTTACAGAAGTTGTTTCAGTAATAGTGGTACAAGCATTCAATATATGATGAGATCAATAAGAGGCAAATCTGGCTACATATGAAACTCTCTTCAGAAAATGAAAGCCAGTTGATAATCCATAATGATCCTTAGTACAGTAAATCCTCTGAAAGGACATTGTGCTCCATCAGTGTAATGATATTTTCATGTAAAGCCATCATTTATTACTGAGAGAGGTCATGTGAGGGGAAAAGAGACACAATAAACACAGTTATCATCTTTTAAACCAAGAAAGGGTTTAAATTTGATTTTGTTCCTTGTTTAGTCAATACATTCTTGATGCTAATATGTTTTTATTATTATTATTTCTATACAGATCCACTGACATGATAAGTGATTGTTGATTTAAGGACAACTTCAACAAACACTGATCATGTACATTCCTGGTTTTTCACTGTCGATTTTAAAATTTAGTCCAGAAATCCCTGTATGGACAAAAGCAAAAATTATTGAACTACTTACTTTTTTGTTTTTAATTATATTTTTATATACATGTATTTTTTATGAAAGGTTCATTATTTTTGTTTACTCACGTTTCAGTCATGCACCTTTCTGATTTTGATATTTGCTGTTTTAAGACAACTTTATCGTTTGATGGCTTGAATGAGAAGGCCGCACTTTGAAACAAAAACTGCTCTGATTTTTTGTTTACTTTTTTCTTTCTTCTCTTGAAGCTTTTTCAGTTTTACATTCAGGTTTGCTCATGCCATTCTGACAAAATATAAAGGCTGTGCGAGACTCATTATCACCCAGCGTAAGGCACAGAATAGTTCTTGTGATGTCAGTGTAGACGATGAATAAAAAACATTTCTGTTTCTGTTTTGGTGGCTCTTTATCCTAAATGAAAATACAAAGTTACTGACAAACAGAATAAAGAAACCTTGTATCATGCAGCCAGAAAACAAAACAAAAATTATGAAAAAAGCATACAGACCTTATATTTCTGCCCAAAATGACCTCATACAGCTCTTTTTAGCCTACCTCACAAATCAGTTCTGTCTCAGACACATACACACAACACATAGACAGAGGTAGTGAACAAAATTGTGGAAGGAAAAAGGGATGTGACATAAGCACAGAGATAGGAGAACAATAAAAGAAAACAAAACCCCGATATTAAATATATACAGGCGACAAACTGACAGAGAGAAAAATAAGAAAGGATGTGAGAAAGTCTGAGTGAGGAAGAGAGAGACATTTGTTACCTGGTTGTAAACCGCTGCGCTGCACACAAATCCCATTACTTTGTGAAGTGCGCTGGCTGATCCCACCATTTCCATCTCCCACGCATCCCCAGGAAATATAAACTGTAATTCTCAAATCTTCAGTTCCTCCTCCCTACTTTACTTTCTTTTACCCCGTTCTAGAGATTTTCTCTGCTGTATAGTGTGCAGTTTTAAAAAACACAACTTTCTAAAATGTTTTCTCTTGTTTTCAGAGCATTTAAAAGTTGCTGGGAAACCAATATAAAATTAAAATTAAATTAAAAAAGAGAATCATGAAGTTCCTCGTGCCGTGGAACCTGAACTCCATCTATTTTCCTTTACACAGTTTTATTGTTGCAGTGATAATTGTCTTTTATATTTCCAACAATTTAGCTCCAAATTCAAGAGCAAGTCTCTGCAGTCACTGAGTGGGAGTGTCTTGTTTTGTGGGAGAAGTTTGTCCAAGATGTGATTGATCTGTTTGACCTTTGGGGGTGCAGTGTGTTAAAGACATGATTGTTCAGATTGACTATTTTAGGTGGGGTTTGAAGAAGCCATAAAAATTTGGTTTGATGACCACTGGTCAACCGTGGGGACATGTAACTTGGTCAAAATGTCCAGAAAACATCTACATTTTAAATACAATTATTAATTTTAGTCATAACTCAAGATAGGAAGCTAATAACCCAGGGGTCTGCAACCTTTACGATCAAAGGAGCCATTTCTGCTCCTTGGCTCACTGATAAAATGTGTTCAGAGCCGCAAAACAAGCCACAACTGTGATTATCAACTGGTGGTCCGTGGGTTTTTTTCAAGGCCTTTTCAGGAACCTTTATGGCCTGTGGAGGTGACATTAAAAACAAAAAATATGTTGTTAATTCTATTATTCATTATTACGTTTACACAACAGGACAAATGAAAAGACCATATTGATGTAAACAAGAAAAATACTGTATATAGTTTTTTTACCAATCTTCAAAAAAAATGTTCAACTGAACTATTCAGGTATACATTTTTTTCTAATTCTTATTATTATGTATTTTCAAATTATTTAAAGG
>NW_013952657.1:210454-217780 GCF_001266775.1 Austrofundulus limnaeus
TATATATATATATATATATTCTGTTAGGTTCGGTCACATTTTCAAAGAGCCAAGGTAGAGGGACCAAGAGCCACATGTGACCCCAGAGCCGCAGGTTGCAGACCCCTGTACTAACCAAACAAAATTTAAACACTGTACATGTGGACATGTGGAGGGGTGTATAACATTTAAAACAGCCTTAACCTGCCAGTAAGGTGCTAGTTGCATGAAATTTGACATGTTCACAAAAATTTTACTATTACCATTACTTCATCTTTTAACTTGTCCTACAAGACAATCCAATCCAATCAATCACTGTTTTGCCAAACACAGAACTCTTCCCACACAACAAGTAACTTCCCCTATGTACTGCAAAGACCCCTACTTGCAATATCCAGATGATAGATTTAGTAAGTGTTAAACCCCACAAGCTTTAATGTCCCTCCAATTTGGTACTTTGTCAGTAACGGTTACTAATAAGTACTGTGTCTTTAAGCTACCGGAGATTAATTTCCATCACAGGAAAAAAAAAAACACAAAACGCAAACACATGTGGACAGTTTTATGTAACTTCTGATTTTTTTTAAATATTTTAAGTGTGTTTTGAGGGAAACTGTTTGTTATTGTTCTTCAAAATCATACAGACTGTAACATATGCTGCCCTAGAAAGAATGTCATAATTATACACTTTAAAATGCATGTATTGACACTTCAATAAACTGTAATTATAAATAAACTGAGAATCACTCAGGCGAAGCACTTTCCACTGGAGCTGCAAGCGTTGAAGTCCTAAAGAGGCTCGCTTTCGGAGTGTTGTGACTTGATACAATGGGAGTAGACAGAACTATTTGTGCGTTCATTGCAGCTGTTACACCAGTGCAATTTCTTGTCAGGTCTGGAGCCATCACTGAACTCAGCTAAAGAGGACCCATTAGTGCGTCAGTGGTTTTTGCATAGTCATCCATTCAACACTGCCATCATGTCTGTGTGCATGCACGATCTTTTGTGTGTGTGATTGTATTTGTTGAAATATTCATATGTAAACTACTTTGTTGCACCTCTTTTCATTATCATAATTGCTGTTAAAATAACAGATTAGATGAAAGGATGTACTGTGTAAAGTCTAGTGGAGAAAAGAATTGTTTCCTGTTCTCTGGTCTCGCTGCATTTCATTAAAGCTGAACTTTTCCTCATCTTTCATTTATGAGATCAAAACAGTTTTCTACATTTAAGCATTGGACATATAATTAGGCCTAAGTTATTAAATGTCTGCAGTCTTACGCATTCATTTGTAAATCTATCTGTTAAAATAAGACGGTAGTGTCAATGTAAAAATGACTCCGATTTTTTTTTGCTACATTTTTTATACCCAGTGACAAACATGTTTCATTAGGATTATCGGTAAAACAATAATTACACCAGCATTAAAACAATGCTGAAGCTGCTTCAGTTGAGTCACAACATGCAGTTTTCTGTTTTCTCAGTTAGATACTGTACAACTTTTAACAGGTTGCAGTAAAGTCAGACAACATTTCTGATCAAAATTCCTCACAACAAAATGTGAAGTTGCTAAAGAAACAGATCGTTCAATATCAGAGATGCAGCAATGATACATATTTTACAAATACTGTATATGTTATACTGAGTGGTCCACATTCAGTGCTTTCCCCCCATCTTCTTTGGGATTTCTGTACTTCATCAAAGCATCAAAACCTTTCTAGACTGTGTTTGGGTTGGATGATATGGACCAACATTCACATCCCACTGTTATGAGACTGAAGGATAATACATGATTTATGTCTGTATTTTACACAAACTGAGCCAAAGGTTCATCTCATCCATTTGATGTGAAAAGCACCTTCACCTCAATAAAAAGGAAACCGTGATTCTTTTTCTCATTTAAACCACCATAAAAGGCCTTTTTTACATAAAAAAGAACAGCTGAATTGTTAAAAAAGAAAAAGAGTTTGCTATGTTGGCATCAATTGGCTACAATTGTAAAACCACACAAAATATTATTGTTAATAAATGTAACTTGCAGTTTTTTTGTCTAAAATCCCTGACAGTTTGAAAACCATATTGATGCTTAATTTCTTACATGATTTCTTCTTGAGATATTATCTGATATAACTCATTTTATATTGGTCACTTGGGAAACTTGTGTAGATAATTTTATCAGTTTTATTCCTTGCATTATTTACTTCAAAATCAGAAAAAAAAATGGACACACTGAATTTTCAGCCAGTCAATACATTTGATACAACTGAGCAACAACAAAACGTTTGGAGTAGTTTAAGGATCAAAGCAAATACAGTGAAATCATCTGTGAATTTAGCCACCTAAAATAGGTTAAGATTAAGTGAACTGATCTGCCAGTGCAGTAAGACTTTTGCACTTGGTAAGACTTTTTGAAATAAGGAAAAAATTTCCAAGATAACAAGATTAAAGAGAACCTATTATGCAAATTTCCCTTTTTAAAAGTTTTTATATTTAATTTGAGTCTGTATTGCTTCCAGAAACAGTCAAACAAACAATTCTGTCAGTCATTTCCTGGCAATGTGTAAAAGTTTTGTTAGTGTCAGCAAATGAGCTGTTTCAAACACCTACCAACTCAGATAAGTGGGTTTTGCGCTAGGGGAGGCTGTAGCCCAGACACTCTCGCACCATGGCGCTCTCGTCTCACAACACCGAAGCCTTCAGGCTGCAGCAGCATGGACCTTGACCGTCCCACCGGTCGTCTTTCTCCCACCACTACGCTGGCTTCGGGAAGCAGCGACAGACATGCGTTGGCCCCCCGGCACCAAGGCGTCTGTCCCTACCAAGCCCACGCTGTCTACTACGATTGTACCATTTTCCATCTGCTTCACGTATCCAAAGCGCTAACATAAACGCTGTGTTGGGAGGGCGGAGCTAAAGTAAACAACAGGTTGGGAGGGTGTTGCCATAAGCAGCTCACTCTGAAAGGAGTTTGGAACAGGCAGAACCAGGTGAAATCTTATTATATGGAAATGATTTTGTGTATTAAATCTAATTAACATGTTTTTTTAGCCCACAGATGTATCCTAATTTGTTCAAGGAACCATAATAGGTCTCCTTTATTAATCAAATACATCCTGCAATCAAAACAAGTTCAAAAAATCTTTTTGCTGGATATAAGAGTGTAAAACTTGGTTAGATGGACAATTTTTGCAGTTGTAGTTTGACTGTATGCGGAAAAGTATATTGTGTGAAAAATTGCTTAAATTCGACTATAATGTGAATACTGTAATGGTGCGTTCACACCAAACGCGATTTCAGCGTCAGGAGCAGCAGGTTTACATGCAAAGTCTATGGTGGAGGCGCTTCAAGCAACGTCGGGAAGTTCTGCGGCGCCTCAAGCGCGATTAGAGCAGCGCGATTTGAACGATTTGGACGATCTGAGCGTCGAACGCTCAGATCGTCCAAATCGTCCAAATCGCTGAAGTTGGGAAATCTGAACTTTTGCAGCTCGACGCGCAGCGTCAACCAATCAGAGAGACTCCACTGTGTGACGTAGCGACATATTTCCCGACGGGACAGTTTACTGAATGATGTCCACTAACCTGAAACAGACGGAGCGGAGCTCTTTAGCTAAAATGAGTGCTGCAGTCGTGTCCTGATCCGCAGCAATGCGTGGCAGCGACTCATCAGACTGAAAAAATAGTCCTGAAAGCAGCTGTGAGCCTCTTCTCTGAATTATCTGGTGAATTAATTATGAATTAATTATCTGATGAACGTGACACGTTCTGGCTGTCTGTAAATAAAGCAAAGCCACTTCCTCGTCCGACATTAAACAGAGCCCGACAGAGGAGGGAGGGGCGGGGAGGCTGTCGCCGTGCGGCGCTTCAACAACTGTCCTGCGTCTGACCTCAAAGTGCACAAGCTTCAGACTTCAGCGTTGGCTGCGATTTTGAAGCTGAAATCGCGTTCGGTGTGAACGCACCATAAGTATGATTAAACATGTTAGTGTACAAATGTTGGTACCACTGTACAATAAGGCTCCCTTATAGATGGCTTGTGAATAGTTTATAGATCGGTTATTGATTCTTCTGTAAACACTTTATAAATCAAAAAGAAAAAAAATTGTATAGGTCTTCTGGACGGGTTCTTCTCTAATGAAACGTTTCGTCTCTTCTCCAAGAGACTTCTTCAGTCTGAGAGTTTCAGGCAAAATTCAGGCTTTTAAGCCCTGCCTCCATGTGACTGATACTCACATCACATGGCTATCGTTGACACCTAATTAACACCTATTGTTAACAGGGGGTGGAGTATACTGGCAATAGCCGTGCTGTAGGAGGGGGACAACTGAAAACAGAGGCCTCCACCTCTGTTTAACGATGGTCGGTCTTTTTTCACAAAAATGGCTTCTTTTACTCCTCTCTCAAACCAACGTTCCTCTCTATCAAGAATGAGAACATCCTCATCTCTGAAAGAGTGACCGCTGGCCTGTAAATGAGTGAAAACTGCAGAGTTCTGGCCATTAGATGTAGCTCGTCTGTGTTGGGACATTCTTTTGAACTGTGGCTGCTTTGTTTCCCCGATGTATAACTGGTCGCAGTCCTCCTGGCACTTAACAGCATATACAACATTGCTCTGTTTGTGCCGGGGCACCGGATCTTTGGGGTGAACCAGCCTTTGCCGTAATGTGTTTTGGGGTTTGAAAGCCACTGGGACATCATGTTTAGAAAATAAACGTCTCAGTTTCTCCAAAACACCCGCAACATACGGAATAACCACTGGTTTATAAATCATTAATAAATGTTTATTATGGATTAATTAAGGACAGGAAAGAGACAAAACTGTCCAGTTTCTCGCCGAATAGTGAGCCATATCTGTTTGTGTACACATTACTAGATTAATTAGCACAATTATGTATTGGAAACACATATTTAAAAAATAACATTAAACTATATTATTTTTACATGTTAACAACTGTCAAAGGGAGACTTGCTGCAAAATGTAAGACAGTACACTATTTATAAGGCTCTGTTATGACTTTAACATTATTATACTGTTCATCACTTTACAATAAGGCTCCCTTTGATTACTGTGGATATGTATAATGTGGTAATACAGAACAATATTAAATGTAAAATATGTGTTTTCAGTAAATTATTGTGCTTACAAAGTAGTAAACTAGTCTGAAATGTTTAATAAGCACCTTTAGATGTGGGATATACATGAACACATTTGGCTCACTATTTGTCAAGAAATCGGACAGTTTTGTCTCTTTCCCATCCTTAATTAATGAATAATAAACACTTATTAATGAGTTATAAAGTGTTTACAAATGTATTAATAACCTATCCATAAACTATTTATATGCCATATACAAGGGGAGCCTTATTGTAAAGTGGTACCCAAATGTTTTAAGACGCTGGGTTTTACCAAGTAAGTGTGTTACTTGAAAACCTGAGGTAAAAATGTAAAAAGTGACATGAGTTTGATGAACATACTGAAACCAGGTTTAATTGAGAACTGTGACCTTGCTTTTCTCTTCTGAGTCGATCTTGTTAGAACTCAGGGATTTGAACAATGGGCCTGCACAGTACAAACTCACCTGTGAGCTTTTCAACCACAGATTAACTTACAGCCGCTGAAGTCTCTTCTGAAGAGAAACTGGGTCGTGACTGCCCTGCCCTGCGCCATTATTACACGGCGGTGGTGGTGGTGGTGATGGTGTGTGTGTCTGTGTGTGTGTGTGTGTGTGTGGGGGGGGGGGGGGGGGGGGGGGGGGTAGGTAAAGAAACCTTTTTATTCTACAGTAAAAAGAAGAAGAAGAAAAGTAGAAATGGTGCAGACTCTCAAGGGATTTCACCTGGTGACAATCTGGTCACAAGCTCATTTTTGTCAACGTTATGCTTCTTTCACCCCATTTACATCCTGAGGCAAGATACGCAAAAACCCATTACAAAATCCTGCAAATAGAATTGTGGTTTAGATGAATTGGAGTACTCAATTTAAATGTTTGACTTTAATTGTGATTTAACCCCATCAATTGCGACAAGCAGGTTTTACTACTTTTTTTGTCAATTATCTGGCAAGTTTCAAACCTTTTTCATAATATATCGTTTTTGTCTTTGTTTCTGTGGTTATTTTAAATGTCTCCTGTGGCAGAGATGAGATAAAAACAACAGATTATGAGCAGAATCAAACTTTATCTCATATTTGTTTTGTACGTAATATGTGCACAAATGAAATGCAGGGAGTTTACTTTTATATTTTCCTTTTTACAACTTTTTTTTACAACACAAGTCACAGTTTCTTGAAAAAAAATCATAAATTGATCTTTTGCATGACAACATACTGAATTACATTTCAAATTAATAATGAAGAAAATGATTTGGATTGATTTTGTAGTGTGGTGTATACATGGATATTAAAGTATGGTAGTTGTGACTTGATAACTACTGTAGATGTCAAACACATTTTTAAAATAATTTTCACCATGGGAAGGTTCCACAAGTTGTAAAGTTTTGAAGCAGAAAACAAGCATTTTTCCCCCTCGGTGACCAGAGAGAATACGTGTTCTGATTTCTTGTGTCGTCTCCTCTCCACAGCTCCCCCAATGATCCGGCTGTCAGTCAATGACACAGTGGTGGTGGATCCGGGACAGGATGTGCTCATCACCTGTGAGGTGACCGCAGGTTACCCCTCGCCCAATGTGAAGTGGACCCGTTATCCCGGACCGCTTCCTCTCAGCGCCCAAGTCAAGGGAGGCACATTGATCCTGCGTGCCGTCACACCGGCAGACGGAGGATTCTACAACTGCACGGCCGTCAACAATGTGGGCAATCCTGCTCGCAAAAACGTCAATCTTGTTGTCAGGAGTAAGTAACGTGTTTATTCACAGCCAGGGTTGTGTATAGGTGCTGCTGACTGGCCAGGAATAGATTTACTGTCTGTGCAACAAAAATAGATGCTAACTAAAACAAGGTTGTTGCTGTAATGCACTGGTCCCCAAACTATGGCCCGCGGGCCAGATGCGGCCCGCCTCCCCATTTGGTCCGGCCCCCAGAACAATACCAGAGAGCATTTAKGTTTTTTTTCTTATATGTGTATTTGTATTTGATTATAAAGTTGGACTTTTGCAATAAAATGTTCCTTAGTTATGAACTATTTTCATTATTAACCATTATTAGTTAGTAACTATTTCATACATAAACACATATAATGCGACATTCTGTTCCACACTTCTGCGGTCTGTGCCCCTATCTGGCAACCCCCAGAAAAAAAATCCTAAACCCACCCCTCTCAAAGAGAGAACGGAATAATGGTGAAAAGATTAGGTAAGAGAAAAATTGATTCAGAATGCAGGGCATTTAAGCT
>NW_013952657.1:220200-221442 GCF_001266775.1 Austrofundulus limnaeus
TATATATATATAGTAGCACCTAGTACAATTTATGTCCACTTCTATCCATTTGTTCGCATTTTTGCTTCCTTGGGCGCCGTCCACATGGGGACGATGTTTTGTGAAGATTAAAGATAAATTTTGTAATTTTTAAGGGTTAATTGTAACATATTAGCCCTTAAAAATATTTGGCACTTTTGAAGAGTGAAAGTAAAAAACAACAAAAAAATTTGTGTTTATGTATTTTTTTAAATCCCTTTTTACTCATCGTTAAAAATGAAAGGTGGGGGTAGGCGTTGTGATAAAAATAAAACTTTCCTATTCAGACCAGCAGACAGGAAGTGGAACCTGTAACATTTGATAACAAGAACCCTGCAGAGAACAACAAAACTGATTCCATAGTCACACATTATTAAAACATGGTTACATTTTATTCAGTGTAAAATAAACTCAAAACCAAAACTTGTAAACATTTTGGTGAGACAGTAAATTTGTCTGCATTTGATGTGATAGTTTTAATTTTATTAGTTTGTATATTCTCCACCAGATACAGAAAATGAGTTAAAAAAAGGGAAAGGATCTTAACACGAAAACATACAGTGAACATTTTACCAACATAAAATCTCCAACTGTTAAGTTGATATATCTGTTTTTTTTTGTAAAATAAAACTGTAATAAAACCTGTTTTTATTTATTTATCCTTATATTTTTTTATTTAACTCACCTTTCTTTACATTGTTATCCAACATGCAGCCATGAGCAACCTGACCTTCCAAATTACACCTGACTCTAACAAGGACAGTGAGACCATCCAGATGGGACGTGACCTCAAGTTGTCGTGTCACGTTGATGCTATCCCGCAAGACAAAGTCAACTACACTTGGTACAAGAATGGTGCAACAGTCTTCAGCTCGGACAACCTGATGTTACTGCGCAGTGACCCAGACATGGCGCCCGGGACCAGCAGCTTAGAGATCATGGATATGAAGTTCAGGGACCTGGCCACCTACAGCTGTGTGGTAAACTTCCCAGGCAGCAGGGTGCCAGAGATGCGAGTGGATTTCAACATCTCTCAGAACAATAGTGAGATTGTCCTTTTCTTTCTTTATCACAACAGTTGTTTCACTTTTAATCTTAAAATCAGATTTTTTGTAGAATGCCAGCACTTGTGAAGGTTTTTGACAAGAATGTGTTGGCTTTTCTGACATTTTGTGTGTGTGTGTGTGTGTGTGTGTGTGTGTGTGTGTGTGTGTGTGTGTGTGT
>NW_013952657.1:223052-237543 GCF_001266775.1 Austrofundulus limnaeus
TTTCTGGACATTTATGGTTTGATTTCTTTGTATGTATGGATCACTTGGGTTTTTACCGACATCTGGTGAAACTTTCATGTCATTAGCACCTCTAGTAATATATTTACTGAGAAAAATGGTGACGTGTTCAATACTTATTTTACCCGCTGTATACCTAATCTATATAAATTCATTAACATAAAAAATGTGTAATTTGTTTTGATCTTAAAAAAAAATACATGCTTCTTCCCAGCAGTTCTTTGATGCTTGAATTAATTGTTCAGCATAAAACATTAATATTGCATTAATCCATTCAAAGGTAACTAAAAATTATTTTTTTTCAATTATCATGTTGACAACATATTTTAATTTTATCCATTTTGTCTCTGCTTTTGTGCATCATTTTGAAGAAGTAAAGTGGAGCAAAGTATTTACGGTTCACCATTATCTGTGTCATACTTAAGGACTACTAGTACGTCAGTACTACAATTTTTGTCCATAAAGTCAGGTGTGTCCCTTAACTTTTTAAACAGCTTTTTGAAGATACATTCTTCTCATTCTACAAGCATTTGTTTGTTTCCTTCTAAAAAAAGAGTTGATGAGTTAAATCATCAAAATAAGCACCTTTGACATTCATACAGTCCTTATTTCTATAATGTGTGGATAATGGGTGGATAAGATGGACATGGCCAAATCAATAATATCACTCTAATGTATTGCAATGCTAAGTGGATACTGTAATTACAAAGTAAACAAATATTAAGTTTATCTCAACATATCACTTTGCTGAATTAGCTGGTCTAATGTCATGAAAATCAGGCTACTTTCAGATTATTTTGTGGTAGATCTCGTATTCTGTTTTGTAAAATTTCTTATTTTTATTCCCTCCAGTTTCTCCTCCAGTGTTGTCAGTCCCATCAGGAGGTCAGATCGTAAGTGTTCGTGAGGGAGGGAACGCCGAACTGGTGTGCTTGGTGGTTGATGGCAAACCTCGTCCTCCAGTTCTGTGGTCACGGACAGAGAAGGACCTGCTGATGCCCTCTGGGACGCCTGTAGTGGAGACACCTGACGGCCGCTTGAGGCTAAGAAATGTTAGCAGGGACATGATGGGGTTGTATCGCTGTCAGACAGCTCCGTACAACGGCCTTAACATCAAACGCAGAGAGGCACAAGTTCAACTAAACGTTCAATGTAAGTACAGATGACTTTACTCTAAAGACATAAACATTAAAATATCAATAAACAATAAAAAGGTGCCTGACATTGCTGAATGATGGGAATAATTTCGAGTTGGTTAGGCTTCCCCATGAATTTATTTAAACACTTCTCTTCATTCAAAGTTTGAATTATAACACAAGAGTTTGTTTTTAAATTAAATGATCTGGAAAGTCATTCACATGACTGATATTCTCTTTTTGTTTGTTTTTAATCTTGGGCCTCATTAACTCTGGAAGGAGAAATTAATATAGAGTTTATTGAGAATATTCACTAGTTTAAAGGGTTAGTAGATATATAGCCACTGCACTGCTTCTTTGCACAACAATATATCTATAATTCCTTAAATTTGAGTTAAATTAACAGCATAATTTAGCTAATCTATTTTTTTCATGTTCCCAATTAGCCATCTATTTCAAGTCAAACAAACTGGTAAATGAAAATAAAACATTTAAAGAAAGACAAGCTTTTATTTGGCTGCATTTTTTTCATCTTACTATTTTTTATTGTATTTTAGAAGAGCAGCAACAGGTCTGTATTACAGCAGATGAGGGCTGCTGCCATTAAAAACAGTTAAACATACAAGTTCTAAATAAATTATTTTAATTTAACCTTCTCTGTGACCAAATTTCAATGTTACAAATATAAAAAGTAGAAGTTTGTGCCAGTTTCCCCTTAGGAAGTACTGATGCCATCACAGCATGTGGTCACAGAGACCTTGACCTTTAACAGTGCAAAACTAACAGACATATTCTTATTTTAAATGATAATCAGAAACAAATTTAAAGTCTATAAGTGGGTGCAGTTTTCAGGTAACAGAAAATGATGCAGTGCATTGTCGCAACTCTAATTTGTTAAAATTAAGAAACTGAAAACAAAATGAATCATTTGCATCAGTTCTGCACATATAAAGCAAGTTGACATCCTGCAGAGAGTCAAACATTTCTGTACATTTCTATAATGCCAAGTGTGAATGTGAATATCTTAATTTCCTACTGTGACACAGCTGATAAATAAAGGCACAAACACTGCTTCCTCTCCTCTCCTCTCTTCTGTAAGAAGTCTTTAGTTGGCTTGCTAATGGTGGCAGGGTGGAAGGCCAACACTCTGTGAGCACTGCTCTCCCCACTGAGCCAACTCTGATTAATGGAGCAGGTGGTCACCCCACTTTGGACAGAAAAAAAAACAGCAAAGAGACAGATATACAGTATGAGAGGGGCTGAGATTGGGGGGGAAATGGGGTTCAGAAAAAAAAACTAGAATATAAGGAGTGGTAGAAGGAGGGAGAAGTATAATTTGATACAAATCAAAGTAGTGAAAATGATAAGCAAGTTGAAAACAAACGTAAATGAGAACGTTTCTATGGCTACAGATTTGACCGTGCAGAAAATCAGATCCTTCGTCTCCTTTTTCTGCTGACCTATTTTATGCCCACCTTGCTTCACATTTGAAATTAATCAGATGTCTCTTTTCTTCCCGGTGTTTACTTGTATAAGAAAAGAGCGCCAGATTTAATTAAATAGATATGTAGACTTTTGCTGCTTTTGCCTCTCCTACGTTTTTGCCTTGAATTAGTTTCTCCATCCCCTGCTCTCTGTTTTCCTTCCATAGAGAGGAGCAGGTTCTTCCTCATTGCCACTCTCATCATCATCAATCAGCTAACTGTTGGCCATGAGAGAAGCCCTCTCTCTGACTCGTCATTGTCTTTCTGCATCCTCTCGTTCACTCACCACCTCCTGTACTCAATCACTGACTTCTTCCACTTTCACACCAGACTTTCTCTGTCATCTGTCTTCCTCATTGTTGTCTTTTTGAAGAGAACTTCTTCACCTTTCTCTTTCAAAACCTAACAAACACCCTTCCTTCTCTCAGTCTCATGTAAATGTTTTTTTACTGTAGGTTTTCCTTGGTCAGTGTTGCATTCTTGGATGGAATCTATTTTGTATTCAGTAAGACAGATAACAGTTAATATGCAATACGGTGCTGGTGTACAACATGGTGCACATTATGGTGCCAATAAATCCAAATGAGGAGGAAAATAATTGAAAAACGAAGCTTAAGAGACTTTGTAAAGACTTGTAAAGTTAAGCTGAAGTAACCCAAGCAGCTTCCAACACAGAAGTTTTCAGGCTTGTCTAAAGAATTCTAATATAAACTTTTATCTCAAATTGTAGTGGTTACTCAACATCGTTACTCACCTATATTTTTTTCATCCTTGTTTCCTGTTTTTATCAACTGCTCCACAATTTGCCTGTTTCTTATTACCCTTCCCATGGTTTAGTCATTATTATGTAAATATATGTCTATGAGCAGGAGCAGGTTGTGTGAGCATACACTAATCAGACCACAGGAGTACACTAACCTCTCACACATCAGTCACCTCTTCAACACACAGCTGTGTAAGCACAATTATAATGGTGGATTCACACTGAATGCATTTTGAGCAGCAGGAAAAGCCCGTTTACATGCAAAGTCTATGCCAGACGTGCCTCTAGGGGTCGTGTGTCTCGTCACGTCCGTTTTGTGCGGTGCGCAAGGAAAGCGGAAGGGGCGGCAGAGCGTTTTCCGTGCATGCGGTGCTACGGAAGCAGCCGACGCCCGAGTTAAAAAATCTGAACTTTCGCCGCTCGACACGTCTTGCAACCAATCAGAGAGACTCATTTTTCCACAGGATAGTTTCCTGAATGTTGCCCTCTAAACCGAAACAGACGGACAGGAGATCTTTAGTTGAAATTGATCGTCTGCAGTTGGTGTTCTGCCTGGAGATATCAGCACCGATGTGGTTCAGCAGCTCGTACTGGGCTCGGGACAAAAAAAATAGTCCGTCAGCTCGCATTTCCTGGAGTGGCGAAACTAACCGAACAAATAAAGTAAGGGGTCTCTGCAGTAGGTTTTGTCCTGTGGGCGGAGACGTCCCTGCTTGTGATTGGCTGAGGTCTTGATGTGGGTGGAGATGGCCGAAGAGATGTTATTGGTCGGATTGACGGTGGGGTTTGAGGAGGGTGGAGGCAACGGGGAGTAGCTTGGTCAGTCAGGCAGGAAGCAACATGTTTTTTAAGATTAATTTTAGTCATAACTTGAGAAAGGAAAATGTTAGCTACACAAAATTTGAACGTCATACATGTGAAAGGATGCGTAACAATATGGCTTGGTTAAAACATCCCTAACCAGCCTGTAAAAAATATTGATTTTTAGCGATTTCTTTACATGCTGGTTAGGAATGTTTTAACCAAGACATATTGTTACACATCCTTTCACATGTACGACGTTCAAATTGCGACTAGTACTTTCCTTTCTGAAGCTATGACTAAAAAAACATGTTACTTCCTGCCCAACTCGACTAAGCTACTCCCCGCCAGTGATGCCAACTCCTGAGCAAGAAAAGTCCCTATTGGCTGTCATAAAAGTCGCCAGAAGTTGCTAGATGATGCCATCACTTAATTTGCATAGTTGGATGTTTGCCAATAATTGTGATCTGAACTATAGGAGAGATGATGAAGAGAAAAAAAGTGAATAAAAACACTAAATATGTTTAGAACTGCAATTAAACTTAATGAAATAAAAATAATTTTATGACTTCAATGCTTAGATCCACATAAATTAAATTTGTGGGAATTTTAAATTTAATCTGCAGACAGTTCGATGTCGGGAGACACAGGGAGGAAGAGGTGAAGTGACTGATCTGTGAGTCAAACACAGCTGGGTCCAGAGATTTAGTTTACAGAGACAGTACCAGAGAAAAATATTACAATATCCTGCTTAGAAGCAGTGACAGCTTTGCGCATGCGTGATTTATTTGCAGTGGTCTCTCCTCTCAGCTGACTTCAGCCGAGGCTGGGGGTAGGGTTGGGGGTGCTGCACGAGGCTTCAGTGAGTCGGACGGCTTTAGGAAGGGGGAGGGGCTCACCTTCGCGCTCGCTGCTTGCGGAGGAACAGAGGAGAAAAAAGTGAGAGGAAAAAAGTGCTTGGAAAATGCTGTCGCCAAAGCTCCTAAAAGCCTCTAAAAACACCGGGGCTAGATTTGTCAGACAAATCTAGCGATGTTTTTTCCCAAAAAGTCGCTAAAGGGGTCTAAAAAGTCGCTAGATCTAGTGACAAAGTTGCTAAGTTGGCAACACTGCTCCCCGCTGCCTCCAGCCTCATACCCCACCGTCAATCCAACCAATCACATCTCTTGGGCCATCTCCAGCCACATCAAGACCTCTGCCAGTCACGAGCAGGGACGTCTTCGCCCACATTAAGACCTTAGCCAATGACGATTTGGGCCACGTTCTGCAGAGAACCCTACTTGAACAAATCGCCTCTAAATCATCTGGTGACTTGATTATCTGCTGTGCGCAACGTTTGCTTGCTCTTTAGTAAATAAAACAAAACCATTTTCTTAATTTTATCTTCATTTCATCCGCTATTAAAAACAGACCAGAAAAAAACCAAGACGCTCCTCCCTCTTCAGATGCACGTCTGGTCTCTGTCCCGGTCTGAACATTTTGCATCCAGCTGGAGGTGTTGTGCGCTTTTTTGCTGCTCAAAACGCATTCGATGTGAATGTAGCATTAGAGTTCAAGGAAGTCAAGAACAAAGTAATGAGCACATAGTGCCTAATCTGGTTAAATAAACAGGAGAGTATACAATTTGGACCCAAAAAAAGCAACAAGAATTCAGAAACTGTGAAGGCAAAGGCTGTGGTGCTTCCTAGTCTTTTTAGCATTCAGATGCTGACTCATGTTCTTTGGACTGAACTACAAACACAGAATGTTAAACTGAATTCTAATAAGAAATATGGTCTGCCTGTGTTTACTCAAATTATTTAGCAAATTACAAATAGTCTGACGTCAATAGTTGAGTCACAATACATTTACATTTTATATATATTTAAATTATTAGAAGCATGTTAGACTTATTTTGTGTCTGAGGATTTTGCATATTGATTTCAGGTTGTTGGTAACTACTATAATGAAAACTTTGAGGAGCTTTTCTTCATATTTCAAAAGATATAAAGGTCCAAAGAAATAAATATCACTTCACCATTGTATCTCAAGTTAATCTGAATCAGATCCATTTTATTAAGTTAGGCAGTTTAAAAACATGGAAGGCGAAATAAATTGAAACAGAATGGTCTCAATAAAATTTTTCTGAGCAAAACAAAACAAGTAGACAAAAAGTTGTGACGTTACAGCAAAATAACTTCATAAACCTTGAACAGTTTTCATAAAATTGACTAAACATTCATTAGTTTATCACCTTATAGCCTTTTGATTAAATGTCTTGTTTGTTTTGCTCGACAGCCATCATCTTGAGCTTTAAAAGCTTTTGGCGGCACGATGGCTCAGTGGTTAGCACCGACGCCTCACAGCAAGAAGGTCCTGGGTTCGATCCCCGGTTCGGACCTGGGGTCTTTCTGTGCGGAGTTTGCATGTTCTCCTCGTGCTTGCGTGGGTTTTCTCCGGGTACTCCGGTTTCCCCCACAACACAAAAACATGTACAATAGGTTGCCTTCAGGCCCAGGCCGCCCTTGAAAAAGAGATCTGAGATCTCAATGGGATTTGCCTGGTAAAATAACGGTAAATAAAAATAAAATAAAAAAAATAAAAAGTACCTTTCTGAGGCCTTTACTATACCTTGAAAAATATGTCCTATCAACACAAAATGCTCTGTTGAAGTTCTTTTCTTTTTCTCCTCCTGAATGTTTAACTTTAAAATCATAATTTGACATTTAGCGATAGAAAATCTTAAGCTACAAAATAATTACAAATATCTTTTAAAAGTACATATTTGATGCACAAGTGTATCTGTGCAAAGTTGGAGACACATAAAATAGAAAGATACATTCAATTTTTTAAAATAAATCATAAAAGATCCATCCATACATACATACATTTTGTGTAGTTTATATATGTATTTAAATATTAACTTCATGAGGAAATGATTGCTTGCTGAAACAACTGGTCAGCACAAAACATCTGTTCATTTTGTATAAAACAATTCAGGAGCCTCTCTTGTGTTATCTCTCTGTGTCTTTCGCCCATCCTTACAACAACTTGTTCTGTATCTGTCTAAATTACATCCATAGCTTAGATTAGAGTGTAATTACACATCTGTGTCTGATAAACTTGATTCATACAGAGACAGTCATGCTGCCTCACCTCTGGGGGCCTTAACACCAAATCTCATCACCGTTCATGTAGCGGTAGCACTATTAGCGGCTTGTCTATCTACATGATTAGCCAGGGGTGAAGTCGTACGTCTGTGATTTGTGGCAGAGTAATTTGGCTGTGTTGTGTCTCCGGTGACCTCAGGGCAACAGTGGCAGGTCAGTCATTAGTCGCAGAGCCACACATCACTTCTGACAGGTTAATAAGTAGCGGTTAGGATAGGTTAGGAGCAGGAATGAGACCGTGTCTTGTAATGCCTGATCCCTTTCTTTTTCTTTGTTGATATTTTTTGTACTAACAGTTGTTTTGAGGGTGATAATTTGTCAGAACAGGGGTCGGATTTATAAAACTGGCGTACGCACAATTTGAGCCCAGAAACTTGCGTACGCCACTTTTTACGCCAAGGTTGTGATTTATAAAATCCAAACTTGACGTGAAAATGTGCGGTGCCTCACGCCAGCTCTGACCCATGCGTACGCTCATTTTGGAGACGTGAAACTGCGACACAGATGGTGAAGTGAGGAATTAGAGCCACACTGTGTAATGATCACTGTCAGATATTTAATTTACCTTCAGAATCAGACTTAAATAAAAGTTCCCGTGCGCAACTCCATTTATCTGCTTCCTCCTCAGACGACCCTGACCCACAGACCCCTCCCCATAAGAACAGGACAGCAAAAGCTTTGAATACACGCGCAGGGTGTGTATCCAGTCCGTGTTTGTCACGCGCGCGCAGGGGGGATGCGTGCATTCGTGTGTGTGTGTGTGTGTGTGTGCGTGCGTGCGCGCGCGGGGTGGGGGTCTGCCGCGGGTAACAGAGCAGGCAGGAGGGAGAGAGGACGAGGAGAAGAGCGGGGGACTTATTCCTAATTTTACCTGACTTATTTTATTTAATTGTTATTGTTTTTATCATCCTATAGGATCTGATTGAAAATTAATTTGAAGCTGAGATTTTTTATTTTTATTTTTTATAAAAATCGTTAGATTACTCTAAAGCAAAATGTGGGAAAATCTGTGTCAATTACAGACATTCTGTTCACGTGAGCAGCTGTCAGTCAGCACCTGTCAACCTCCAGACTCACGAAGGAGTGAGTCTGAACCAATCACTTTTGTTGGCATTGATCAGCTGACTGATTTAAATACATCTTAACATTCATGAGGTACTTTACATTGACTGTTTATGGTTGAATGTGGGCGTGTAGAGGGTAGAACCTGAGGCGGGACCTCGTGCGCAAACTCTGACGTGCGGCTGTGATTTATAAACGAAAGATGCGCAGAAACATGCGTACGTACGGTTTTATAAATCTGAATTTT
This sequence comes from Austrofundulus limnaeus, assembly GCF_001266775.1. Taxonomy (NCBI): domain Eukaryota; kingdom Metazoa; phylum Chordata; class Actinopteri; order Cyprinodontiformes; family Rivulidae; genus Austrofundulus; species Austrofundulus limnaeus. The sequence continues at coordinate 231,713 of NW_013952657.1, forward strand.
TTTTGGCGTACGCCACTTCCGCCTTTTGGCCGTACGTTCACTTTTAGTATGGTTTCCACGCAATCCTTTATAAATGAGACCCCTGGTCTTTTCTGTGTATATAATAATTTTCTGTGCATTACAATCACATTCTTTTCTGCTTTTTAAAGATGTTTGAGATTAATTTATGACAACTTCCAAAAGGTTTGACCCCTCCTTCTTTAAATGTTTTTAGGCTCTTAATCATTAGAAAACCTAAGGATTATGGACTTAAAATGGTCTATTGTCTCCACAGACCCTCCGATTCTGGACCCAGTCTTTCAGGATGTTCGTTCCAGAAACTTTCAGATTGTGACCCTGAGATGTACAGTGGTACGGTCCAATCCCTCCCGTCTAACAGAAATCCGCTGGTTACGAAAAGGTGAATTTATCCGAATGTCTACGCCAGACCCGAAGGAGACGCCAGAGCTGAAGTTCAAACTGGAACCCATCAACAATGGCACCTATGAGTGCCGAGTCAGCAATAGCGCAGGAACATCAACATGCACTTTTAATGTTTCAGGTAAGAAAAATAAATGCATTTTACCTTTAGCTGTTTTGGATGTGTTTCTAAAACGCATAATTACATATACTGTATTTTCTACTTTGTTCTGGTTTGAGAGATGTTTCTTTTTTTTCTTTACTTGTTTTTTTTTATTTTTTTAGCAAAACCCTACAATTCTGAGTTTTATTTTGATACACCCAACCCTGTGCGCATCTTGACAAGCAACAGCTACTCCTATAACCTGCAGTGGACACAGAAGGATCCTCAGGCTACAGACCGTATTATAGGCTACTGGCTTAATGTCCGGAAGGTAAAGTACTCCCACACAAACACCAGTAAGCAGCACATTTAGCAGCATTCATTCGTCTCTGCACTCATACTGTGTTTTATTTATCTGATCTGGAAACAGCTGGATGGACAAACACTAGCAGATTAATATGTTTATCAAAATAGATGTTAGGTCGCCAAATCACAAAGTGAGATCTAGATTGACACCTTAATGGATTTGTCACATTATATCCCGTCACAGGTTATTTCAGGTTATTTTTTTCTTAAATTTGAACAGCTACATTTTTTTTTAATCTATGGTAATTCATTGTAAGCACTGCAGTTTTCCCTGTCTGGATGACAGTGTGATTGCTGTGGTCGACAGCGAGACTCCATTAGCTTTCTGTCTCTGCAAATACAGAGAGCCCACGGAGACGCTGAGACAAGTCTGAGAAGGTAATACCATAGAGGAGTGAGGACAAACACCATGGCTGTCTCTGAAAACAGCAAATGTTGAGAAGAAAATGTAATATTTCCTTTTAGACTGATCTGAGTCAGACATGTTCAGGTTTTTGTTAATGTTTCAAAAGTTCTTTGTCTCGTATAAAAGGTAGTGGTGATGATTAAATTAGTGATCCTTAACATCCATCCATCCATCCATCCATTTTCTGTACACGCTTCTTCCTTTTCAGGGTCGCAATTCACAATTAGGCAATGCTTTTGAGCAAAGACACTCATTTAACTGTGAACTGGGAGCATAATAAATTCATTATTTAAGCAATCAGTTTAACAGATCTGATGCTACGTTTACACTGAACGCGTTTTGAGTGGCCAAAAAGCACAAAATGTCTCTCGTTGGAGGCGCTATTTTCAGACCGAAGAACGCACTAGTGTTCAGACCAGAACAAGCAGCAGCAGCGGGGTGTGGGAGGAGCGTCTCCTCGGCGGGTGAATAAAGATAAAATAAAAGAAAATGGCTTTGATTTATTTACTAAAGAGCAAGTGAACATTGCACACAGCAGATAATTAACTCACCAGGTGATTTAGAGGCGATTTGTTCGGTTAGTTTCACCACTCCAGAAGCTGCCAGCTGACGGACATATTTTTTTGATCCGGAGCAGCTGATCCACATCGGTGCTGATATATCCTGCCAGGAAATCCAACTGCACATGGTCGACTTCAGGTAAAGATCTCCAGTCCGTCTGTTTTGGTTTTCAGTGGGAGACAAGTCGAGCAGCGAAAAGTTCAGATATTTGAACTCTGATGGCGACTCGGGCGGCGGCGGCTTCCGTGGAAAACGCTCTGTGCTCCTTCCGCCTTCCTTGCGCGCCGCCCAAAACGTACGTGACGCGACGCACGACCCCTAGAGGCGCGTCCTCATAGACTTTGCATGTAAATCAGCCGCTCCTGCCGCTCAAAACGCATTCGGTGTGAACGTACCAAAACAGTATATTTGACAATCAGTGACTGCCCAGCAGTACTCTTGGATTTATTCCTCTATCTTGTTTTTCCTCATTATTATACCTATTCTTTGCTTTTTATAAGCTTTATGTGAGATAGCTGTCTCTAATGCTCTTTTTCCCTATCAATCAATCAATCAATCAATCAATCAATCAATGAGTTTATTCACTCAATTCAACAATTTTCCTCATTATAACATACAAACACATTTTCGTTTAACACATACTATACATGAGTGAAAAGGGAGCAGGAAGAAGAAAACCTTGTATAAACCTGCTCCTTTCWCAATAATTACAATTATTTTTCATGGCCACATACATTAAATCACAAATAGAATCTGCAAATAATATATTGTTCTCCTCATTAACTCAAACGTGTATAAGACTTAATAATTTTTTCCTTATAAAGTATTTTAAATTGATTTAAAGTAGAACATTTTTTCAAATCGTCATCCAAACTATTCCATAATTTTACCCCATAAACTGAAATACACATTTGCTTTAAAGTAGTACGCACAGTTTTACTTTTAAAATCATATTTTCTTCGGTTAGTTCTGTCATTTGAACTTAAGACAAAAAACTTTTGTAAATTAATTGGCAATAATATCTTTCTTGCTTTAAACATAACTAATAAAATTTTTAAATTAACTAAATCCCGTAGTTTCAAAATGTTTGATTGAATAAAAAAATTATTTGTATGTTCTCTAACATTCACTTTATACAGAATTCTCATAACTTTCTTSTGTAACACAAACAAAGGTTTAGTATTGGTTTTATATGTGTTGCCCCATACCTCTACACAATAGGTCATATAATGAGCAACAAATGAATGATATAATGTATGGAGTGTTGGTTGTTCTAAAATATTTTTTACTTTATTTAAGAGTCCAATACCTTCACATAGTTTTTGTTTTATATATTTTATATGAGATTTCCAGTTAAGTTTATGATTCAAGACAACCCCTAAAAATTTAACTTCATATACTCGTTCCACTATATTATCCTCTATGGACATTATAGTAGAGCCATCTATTTTTTTGTTACTAAAAATCATGAATTTAGTTTTATTCCAATTTATTGATAATTTATTGTATTTTAGCCATTCATTAATTTTAGACATCTCACTAGCCATTTGTTCCATAAGGTTTTTTAGATCATTTCCAGAACAAAATTAATTTGTATCATCTGCAAACAGGATAAACTTTAGTTGTTTAGATACTTCACAAATGTCATTAATATACAAAATAAAAAGCTTTGGTCCTAACACTGAACCCTGAGGAACTCCACATTTTATACTTTGAAAATCTGATTTTATATTTCCTAGTTGTACAAACTGTTTACAGTTAGTCAAGTAACTATTCAGCCAATTATGGACTATCCCTCTTATCCCATAATCCTGTAATTTAGAAAGTAATAGAGTGCGGTCAATAGTGTCAAAAGCTTTTTTTAAATCAACAAACACCCCCCCCACCCCCCATACTCTTTTTCCTACTTTTAAATTCCAAGCTTTTTTGCCTGAAATGGAAAAGTATTTATGTTGTTTTCAGTATTATCCTTATTCAGTTACATTTGATACTATATTTACAAATTATGCATAGTTTTTGTTTAAGAAAAAAAAATAATTGTGTGCGTGGAACTTGCTGACCTTTAACAGCACTGCACTGACTGATGTGAATTGGCATAAACCAAGTTTTGAACTTTAGGAATGTGAAGCTCAAAACAAACTCAATGACTCGATGCAACGTGATTTCTTAATGTGAGCAAGGACTGGCTTTGATTGATAGCTGGAGAGCAGGTCGGAAAGTGACCTGAAATAATCTGGGCTGAATGATCTTGGAGCCAGAGTTGAGCACTAAGAGGTAGAGGAGACATTGGCAGGACAGAGGTCAGGGAGTTACTCAGCAAAAAAAGTCCACATCCAGCCACATGCTGAGAGGGAGAGAGGGTGTGTTGGTCAAGGAGTGGGAATAATGAGGTAGCAGCAGACGAGACAAACCAGCTTGAGTGTAAATTTTTTACAGACAATATCCTACATACCCACAACTCTGCAAATTCTTCATAAACATGAAACTTCAAGAGCTTTTTTAGTGCCAGAAATGTGTTGTCAATATGAACTGAATGAACAAAAGACTTTTTTTTACATTATCAGTTTGTAAAACTCAGTTTTCAGACTTCTTTGTTGTTTCAGGCAGTTTTTGGAAATTGTGTATAGTAAAAGTACTTCACGTTAAGATAAAAAATATTATAAAATTAGTTTGAATTCTTTCTTTTGCACTAATTTTCTGGGTACTCCAGCTCAATGACAGCAATGCATTACGTGTTAAATAGTCCGTTTTTAGTGTTTGGTTTTATCAGACGACTAATTTTCACTTTCAAGAGGCTGAGAGTGTGAAGATGAGTGGCCAGCACTGAAGTGATGATGTTCTCAGGAAGCTGCAAAATGTCAGATTTTTACACAGCTTTTTCTGTTCTGCATTTGGGTATCAGACAGTCAGTGACATGTCGTTTTTATCACGGTAGGCATCATTTTTCTAGATGAAGGTTTTTGCTGTTGACAGATTTCATTTTTATTCAGCTTCAGCTTAGAGACAGTTAACATTTGATTTTTTCTCAGGTTTTAGCTGGTCCTCAAATGATTGACTTGGCGCTGACGTGAGTTTATTTTCACAACCTGACGAGGAGTGTTAAATTAGACTCACACTCACAAAATAGAATATTTGTGTACTGGGATATCCTCTGAAAACAGTAAGTCTCAGCCTGTTTGATTTATAGCCGGATGCTAACACGGTTTATACATTCATTAGATGTATAGATTGTCCTGAACACAGACTGATCCGGAGACTGCACATTAGGAGAGAAACCTGAGACCAGTTTCTTGTTTTGTCACATGCATTATGGATTAGTGAGTGTAAATCACAAGACAGGAAGAATAATAGTGAATCATGCACTCCTGGCTGAGGTTTATATGATTGTGTAAGAGAAGCAGGAGGATTGTGGGATCTGCCAGCAGCCTCCCTGCAGATGAATTGCTAAATCCCCTCCTACTCTATGATATGGATGCTTTCTTATTAAGTAAAACTCTTTGGAGAGACATGAAATGAGCAATTGTATATTTTATGCTCAAGCTTTCACTTAGTCTTACCTTCTTTTTTTTCTCATTTTAATATGAGCAGCTCTTCTTTTTGTTCCTCCCAGCCTGATTTACTTTTTTACATCTCAGCATTTTTTTTCTCTTTTCCTGATCTTTCCTATTTTTCTTGCTTGCTGTGAGCTGCCAATGTAAAGGAGTGAGTTTTATGCCATTTACAGTTGGATGCAGCATTGCAACTAAAAATGGCATTGGTAAACAGTTGTTGCAAGTTGTTATGGTATGGAAGCGATTGTGTTCCATAATCCTAATTAAAATGGATTAATAGAAATGCTGTTTCATTTTCAACATGTACCTGATTTTTTTGACTCATAAGTAAAATTATAAATACATAATCCAAACTGTATGTTCATTTTCTTCTCCAAGACTGCTCAAAGTGTAAATTAATTAAAATGTTAAATAAAACTTTGACATTTAATTTTCAAAATATGTC
>NW_013952657.1:245731-248398 GCF_001266775.1 Austrofundulus limnaeus
GACATATTTTGAAAATTAAATGTCAAAGTTTTATTTAACATTTTAATTAATTTACACTTTGAGCAGTCTTGGAGAAGAAAATGAACATACAGTTTGGATTATGTATTTATAATTTTACTTATGAGTCAAAAAAATCAGGTACATGTTCAAAATGAAACGGCATTTCTATTAATCCATTTTAATTAGGATTATGGAACACAATCGCTTCCATAGTTATGGCGGCTGTGCTGCTAAAGGAATGATTTGTGTTTGGTGGTAATTTGGGCATTTTTGATTGTTGGTAAAGTTTAACTTAAGAGGTTTTACCAGTACATGTGTTTTAGTAGGTAGAGTGGAACCACGTAAAACCAAAATAATAATAATAATAATAATAATAATAAACTAAAGGGTAGAAAAATAAAGCTATGTAATGTCAATTTAAAAAACATTACATATAACGTTTCCCCTAAACTATTAAGAGTAGAACATTCAAATGAAATGCCATTTCTTATTCCCATCTTTTTCTGCAAGTTCCTTTTTTTTACCTTTCATCTCTTTAATACCTTGACACTATCTTTCAAGCACATGTAAAATGATGTTGGGATCCCAGGAGAGACACACAAACTCTGAGGGGAATCCAAGACAACTCCGCTTCGCTCTCATAGAGCTCTTTGGAGTAGATCTAAAAACACCATTTTAATGTATTTCTGTTTGCTCGTATCTGCATTTTAATTGTGTGTCAGTGATCATGCATTTTTGATGCGAGTTTGTGTACTTGCGTTCAGCTTTAGCTGCATAAATTCAGTTTCTAAATACTGTATATAACTGCTCGCCCATGTGTTTCCAATATTCAAAGTATCTGCATACATCGCTGCATGCATGCCAGTCTGTTTGCTTAGCACCCTCGCTCCCCAACAGAGTTGTGAAATCTTTGTTTACACATCCTAATTTAGTTTCGACCATACTCTGGGGGGTTACTACGTGTAGGAATTAATTGTGTCGACTAGCTCTGTTTTTTTTTTTCTGATCGAGTTGTCCTTACACCGCTTTTTCTTTACAAACAACCTCCTCTGCCCCCTGCAATTTTTGAAACCACTACATTAATTTGCTGAAGAAAATTGCATGTTTCTTTTTTCTTTTTTTTCATTAATAAGGGTAAATTAACTAAACAATTTGTTGCTCTTTGCACTCAGTTTATTTCACATGGATTTCAAAACCTCACATTTTAGCATCCTCCTTACCTTAATGCTGTTTTCTATTAATCTGGCATCACATTAACAAGTTGGAGTCAGATGTAAAATAATTTAGTGCTTTTCAGTAAAAGTCTGAGAAAGAAAAGTAAGAAGGTCAGACCAAGCAACATGTTCAGATGACTTTTAACACAGTGCTAGCCTGAACTGCTGCAGACACTTGAACAGACAGCCACTTATAGCAGTGTTGATTTCATTTCTCAGTTTAGCAGTTTAGATCATTTCTATATTTTGCCTTAGGGCTGTGCCAACCCTTACTTTCATCACTTTAATTGTCAGCTGCAGCAGGGGTGTCGCTAGGTTTTAAGGACAAGGGGGGCTTAGCCCCCAGGAGACACACAGAATTTTTGTATATTAAATTCGTATTGTGTGTGTACCTACACTTTCAGATTATTTTTTCCATAGTTATTTTTAAATCATTCAAGGCCAAATAATATTTTAACATCAATTCAAAAAAAATAAATAAATAAAAATAAAACATCATAGCATTGAATTCATATTGAATTTTTATTAAAAAAATAATATTTTTTTACGCCAAAATAATTTAGGGGGGCTTTTAATTTTCACAAGGGGGCTCCAGTCCCACTAAAATAGGCCTAGTGACGCCACTGTGATGCAATCATTTGGTCTTCTTGTTCAATTTTCCCATGATCTGATCAGACTAAAGAAAACAAAATTAATAAAAAAAATCAGTGTTTAGGCTTCAACCTTTCTCTAAGCTGATTATATCTGCAGAAGTGTCTTTCTTAACAAAACAACTACTTTTGCAGAATTTAACATTATGCCCCAAGTGGTTGAATATAATGTCCCAGCAAGAGAAACAAATGTATATGGAAAGGGAAAGAGGTTTCTAGCTAGAAAAAAAAAAGATTTCTTGTGATGTTAGAACCCGTGCCGAAAACGGACCAGCTGCTCAGTTTAACATCAGTTTCTTTTGTTGCTGCTTATTGTTTGTGTAGAGGGCTAAATAATTGCAAATGAAAGTAAAATGTCATTATGGTAACCATGTCAGACTCTCTGGATTAACAGAGTTGTTGATAATGTTAGATACCTGAGAGTAAAAGTCAGTGTCACAGTGTCCACATGTATCAACGCATTCTCACTCCCCCCGCGTCAACATATTGACGCTCGGTCAGGCAGCCGTCTGCGTCCAGGTTCGGACGCACCGGGTACCCCCCCCACACACACACACATTGTACGAGATGAGGCAGAGAGGGACAGACGCGTTGTTCTTTTTTTTTACAAGAGTAGGAAATGTGTGAAACTAACCATCCCAGACCCTAAATTTAACTTCTATTAGCCTTATACAGCCTATCCCAGACCCAGTACCTAAAATTAACCATTAACCCTGATACCTCATATTAACCATTTTTTAAAATGTAGAGAATGCATGAGAACTAACCATCCCAGACTCTAAATTTAACCCATATATATATAT
>NW_013952657.1:248491-253694 GCF_001266775.1 Austrofundulus limnaeus
TATATATGTATATCCTATCCCTGACCACAGTATCTCAAATTAACCATTAATCCTGATCCTTCATGTTAACCTCAGACCCCCGACTTAAAGACCCCTAAGTTACGCAACCTGGAAAAGCCGCGGGCAGCAAGGACAGACGAGTGGGGGGTACCCGACGTGTCAAAACTGGACGCAGACGGTCCCTGACCAAGCGTCAATATGTTGACGAGTCCGACGTGAGAATGTGTTATAAATATTGCTCAAAGCCAGAAAGTAATTTCCCCCTCAAAACAGAACAAAATTAATACAAAAAGTAAATAAATTTGTGTTTGTTAAATTATTTCTTCATTGTAAAAAATGCTTCAAACAGCTTATTCTGCTGTTGTTATTGACACTTGTTTTGAGCTTCTGGTATCCCCAGGTGCTGCCAATCAGGTGTCTAGTAAATGATTTATTGCCAAGAAGCATTGTTACAACAAAGAAACAGTCTATCAAAAACAAATTTACTTACTTTTTGTGCAAAGTATAGCTAAACTTTGTACTGTTGCTTCCAAGCATTTCTTGAGCCTCATTTAAATGTCATATCTTCGTCTAACAGTGCCTTTCCATGGACGAACACACATTCCCATTACCATATATATGAAGGATTAAAAATGTTCATGATAATTAAAGATGTACATTTTTTTCAAACTGATGAATAATTTATGCAAAATACCAGCTTAACTGTGCTCATAATCACGAGTGAAGCTATAAGATCTTGTGCCCACTTTACATACAATACACGCTCACTGACTCTTGCTTTATTAGTCGTAGAAGGGGCCAATTAACAATTGTGTGAAAAAAACGATTTAACCTTGCCCTTCTCGTTTTGTTAAAGGCACACCCACACTGATGTTGGTGGTCCAGACGCTCTCACATCCACATCACTGTGTGTGTTTTATAACAGCTAATCCTCTCTCTTTCACACATTCTTTGTCTTGTTGTGCCTTTGATGACAGTGTGATAAAGTTCCAACTGAAAATATTTCCTGGCTGGAATTCTTTGAAGCATCTGTTTGGCATTGACACATTCGCACACACACGCACGCACGCACGTGCGCGCGCGCACACACACACACACACACACGTACAAACGTCAACAGTAGAAGACAGACTTCCATATCACTTTATCATCCAACCTTTCTGTCTCCTGAAATATGTCACTCCTGTCACCGTCTGCATCTTTCTTCCTCTCCCCCAACTCTCCTTGCATGTCACTTGGACACGTATGAGGAAGCACACATTATAGCCACTGACCCACCAAAGAAAGCAGGCCAAGACAGGCAGGGAAACAGTAACTTTAGCCTGCATTGTGTAAACCTTAGTCTTCAGAAGTCATGTTTCCATTTAACTGTAATAGGAATTTTGAGCAAACTTTTAAAATGTTGCAAAAAAAGAAGGGAAAACAAAAGAGATGCTGATTAGCTGTGTTTCCATCTACTGCTTTGGAGCAAATAAACCAGACTACGCAAAATGTAATTTCATCAGGTGTTTGTTTTACACATGGCTGTGGTAAACAGAACGCTGAGGCTGCAAACTAGCAGGGACCACACATGTCTGGACAATGGAGAAAAGTTATGAGGAATGTGTTGTTACCAGGCAAGTCGTAATTGTTATGTCATATCAGCGAGTTTTGGAAATGTTGCATGCTGTCTGGAGATTTAGAGAAAGAAATGCAGCTTTCTTCACGATATGGGACTATTAAAGAAAGATGCCAACAGCAGAAACAGCTGGGGCCTCGTTTAAACGGTGCGTACGTATAAAAAAGTTACATGCGCCATGTTTTATGCCCACGTTGTGATGTATCAAAACCAACGTTGCGTGAAAGTGTGCGTATATTTACGCACACGTTTCACCTGCCGTGAGAATGTGCGGCAGCCATGCAAAGTTTTTCAGCCGAGAGTTTTAACCCACAAAGTCATGAATCTGACCTGAATCCACAGAAATATGACTGTTGTGTTTTCGGGATGTAAGGAGCATCTGAACATGGTGTTAGATTTTTTTTTTAGTTTGAGTTTTATTGTTTAAACTCGAACGATCATGAAACTGAACCCCGGGACTGAAAATCATTTAACCTCAGACAAGAAAATAGATCAGCCTGAAAATGATCAAAAGAACCTCAGTCCAGTCTGTAAACTGTTTTTTTATTTTTGTCACATAGTTGAAAACCTTTTGGGTCCCGGGCCAGAAAAACCCGACACATTACGCTTTGGGTAGATTCTCGCACCAGGCGTGCGCACACTCGCCAGCTTTGAAGATGTTCATATGTGTCAACCCCTTTGGACGTTTACCTGTCTGATGAGCCTCAAAAATCTATATTTTTTGCTAAAAAATCCATAGGCTACCACTCGTACCCGCGGGTGGGGGGTGGGGTGGGGGTCTGTCGTCTGTGGAGATGACAGCGCCTGCTGTAACGCAGGAGGAAAGGAGAGAGGAAAATTTTGGGTTGATGGTTTTTTTTTATTATTTATTTTAACATCCATTCAACTAACCAGGCTTCAATATCACATTCGTGAGATGTCTGTAAATTTCAGGAAAATTTCAGGCTTTGATTATCCCATGCAAATGCGCCACATAAAACAATGACACCCCACTTTGTATTTAGACAGTTTCCTCACTCATTCTCCATTTAATGTATAATTTTCCTGCATCTAAAAATCCTTTCTGATCCCACAGAGAGGACAATCTGAGGAGAATCTCAGACGCTGGACACATTTACATCTGTTTTACATATTTAAATGGAGGCGTGTCAGGGGAGGTGTCTCACGTGCGCTCAGTTCCACGTTCATTGGGATGTATAAAGGAAAGGTGCACAGGAACATGCGTGTGCATGGTTTTATACATCTGAATTTTTTGGTGTGGTGCACATTTCTAAATTTTTCCGTACGTCAACTTTTAGTGTTAAAGCTAAGCAATCCTTTATGCATGAGGCTCCAGATCAGTCATGTGTGGTCAGGAATTACTCAACAAATGTGTTTCCATCTCCTTTTTGCAAAATTATTTCGGAAAATCCCAAAATCACCTGAATCGAATGTAAAAAGAAAAAAAATTTTGGCAAAATTGAGGAAGTTTTTTATTTTCTTATTTGGTCGATTCAAGCGGCAGAATAAAAAAAAGAGATGGAAGATGACTACTGTCTCACTACATCACCTCACTGATTCAGGGTGTGTTTGTAGGTTCACAGTATCTGAGCATTCACACTGAGTAAAACTTTTTTCATATCTGTCCGTCATTCACTATCAAAAAAACAAAGCAAAAAAGTTTTTTTGCTTGTCTACAAATCATGTGCAGACATGCACATGACTCTATCTCCTTTGTAATACTTAAGTGGACAAAAATTATCTACTTATTTTATTCATAATACACATTCTAGGCTTGTAGTATTCATTAAAAATAAACACACTGTTAGAGTGTAAATGTTTACAGTATATGGTTGAACTTGTGCACGCTAGGTGTTAAAATTGCAAACTTTCTTCCACTGTTTCATCATTTTACTGGGGACTGTGTAGTCATTTGTGGTAGGAAGAAAGCAAATATGTGAGCAAATGACTCAAATTGCTTTATCATAAGTCTGCTGTGAAAATGGTGCTTAGCAATGCACCAAATCAGAACTAATCAATAACTTTATAAAACAATACAACTCCAAACTGAATCTGTCGTCTCCAGTCAAGCAGTTGGCAAGTGTTTGCAGCGACATGTCCCTTAAAACCTTTTTTTAATTAGTTTTACTTGATTTTGCCAACATGTTTTTCAAAATTTTACAAAATTAACAAAAATGACAAATATGCAGTATATATTTGTTGTTTTTAACTTGTATCGTTTTAAATATGTTTTGCCAAGCCCACTGAACCTTTCCTGAGACATACGTGTGCATTTGTACAGTAATGTTTTAAGCTATTCCCTGTGGAAGCTGAGTTGAACTTTGCAGATACTAATAAAGCAAAAATGCACATTAGGCAACTTTTATTAACAAACTAGGTCGCAGGGTATTGGACAATATTTTACTCATGGTTATGCAGAAAATGTAGAACTCCCTTTACCCAAACAAAGATGACCATATACAGTATCACATGTATCCAGTTTACGCATCTACATTATTTAATGTAGGAACACATTGTATAGAAACAGTTCACTGCAAAAATTGTCCATCAAACCAAGTCTTACAATCCAACTGAAAACTGTTTTGGTCTTGTTTTGAGACTGATATACTAAACAAGAGCAGAATGTGTTAGATTGTTAATCTGCTCTGGCACATGAGTTCTCTTTATTTGAGAAGATTCAGACTGGCAATTATGTGTTGTTTGTTTACACTATTTCTGTCAGTCTAAACAGGGACGGATAGAAATAAAATCAGAGATATTCAAAAGTCTAAAGTAAAAAAATAAAATAAGTGGTTTTTCTCTATTCTTCTGAAAAGAAACAGCAGCTGCAAGCTTTAATGATGAGTCGACAGAAATAAAAAAAAAATATGGAAAGAAATCAAGCAGTAAGTAATAAAAATCATGTATTTTGACAGCTATTATTGCCTTAAGCCGTGCCTTTTGGGGTGCTTTTGTGCCAGCAGTTAGCTGACCTTGTAAGAACTTAGTGTAATAATGGTAGGTCAGCCTTAAATTTCAGAACCTCTCAAAAACAGAAAGCTCTGACAACCTTGGAAACACAGTAAGCAAACAAAAGAATGTCCATCTATTTATGAAAGTGACTAATAAATAAGTGTTGCTTTAGGTGAGGAATAGTCATTTGCTTTGTTTGTCGTCGCGAGGCAGGAGAGGGGATTCTTCTTGACTGGCAACAGAGGGTGAAAAGTTGGAGTAAGTGACGTTGAACCAGCCAGAATGTCAGGAAGAAAAGAAGACTGAACAGCCATTAGTGGCAAAGAGCCTGGTTGGGAAGGAAGGATTTGATTCCAAGTATGTTGCCAAGCACACACTTGGAGGGTTCGGGTGCTGTCACTGCCATGAGGGACTCACACAGTAATTGGAGCGAGAGAACCAAATTCTTGGCAGCTCAGGAATGAATCACCCTGGTTTTGTCAATAAAAGTGATCAGCTCAATCTGGCTGAGCTGGAATTTGTGTTGGTGAGTAGACATGTGGCAGGAACAGCACACCTCAAACTCACTGCCAGAGGACAAGAGGGGAAGCATGGGGAAAGTGTCATAACGGTACTATTTATACAAATATATAT
>NW_013952657.1:256868-261959 GCF_001266775.1 Austrofundulus limnaeus
GCACACACACACACACACACACACACACACACACACCTGCACACACACACACACACACACACACACACACACACATGCTGCTCTACTTTATGTGTTACCTGATAATGGCATGCTGTGGGTGTACCAAGTTGTTATGGTGAAGTGGCTGACCTAATGCATTAGATTGAGTTCACAGTCAGGTCTTTAAGTAGCTGGGATCAGAGGCAGATACACAGCTAATGGATCCTTCTCTCCGTGGGTGGAATAACACTGCAATAGCTCTTTATTAAATGCAATGCTGACAGAAAAAAGCCCCAACTTAACTTAAAAAAATGAGACAACAATGACTTGCTTAACATCATAATCATTTTACATTTTCATTTCCATGATGCACAGCCAATTTAATTGATTTGCACTTGTTTATGTGGGGGTAATGTGATTAGGTTATGCATTACAATGCAGCAGGAAAAGCACAAATAACGGACTAGTGACAGGCAAAGAAATATGTTTTTTAATTTTTACTCCTCATAGTGGTTTCTAAGTCCTTGTCATGGCATTGCTAAGACAAATCATTTACCTTACTGAGTGCTCTGCAGCTGAACCAACATGTGTGTTTTAGAGTACAAATTGCTCAGGGAAAGCTTTGAAGGGACATCACATATTCTGGCCTCTAATGCTGTTAATAAGTGAAGCAAGACAGAACTGTCTGAATAAATGCTCAGAATTGCAAAATGTGTTGAGGTGTGTCCATAGAACCCAAACTGGAAATGTTTGCATCTCTTCATGTTTTTTTGTTCATACAGGACAAGCAAAATGTGATGTCAACGCAAATAGACCTGAAGGGGAAGGAGCCAGAAAGTGGGGTGCTTATGTCCCACACAATATCAGATCTGAGAATCCCTATGTCCTATGAGGTCCGACTGGCCCCCATCACCACCTACAGCATTGGGGACTACATAAGCCGAATCATCGTTTACTCTGAACGTAAGGCCTTTTTTTAAAAGCTCTTAAATGACATTTGGAAATCCTTCACACACATAAGTTGAATTGAATTGAATATTTAAACATAAATCAATTCTATTTTCTTTCAGCTTACACTTACCCAAGATCCTCAGGTAAGGCTGAATATATTTTTCCCCAACATTTTACAATCTTAAAGGTGCTTCTAAGTATTTGGTTAATAACAACTAAAGTGTGGATGTTTCTTTGCTGTTTTTTTCCTAAAAATAATATTTCCAAGTACAAATAGAATGCATTGCATGTTTGTTGTAAATCTTTATTACATTCCACCTTCTAAATCAGGCCACATTTGAAGACATTGTTGCCATTCTGGGCCAAAAAAAAGGCATTTTTTATATTGAGGAGTCAAAGTTTATGTTGTTTGTGAAGTAGAAAACAGTGTGTACAGCAAATGACTCTAGCTAGTAAGGTTGATGTGTGTAATACTGCAGCTTTGAGACAGTTGTATCAAGGTACAGTCAGTATGTATATTATAGCCTAGATTTTTGCCACAATAGCAAAAAAACATGGTATAACTCAACATAAAATGGTGCTTCCTTTTCCTCTTTGTCTATGCTTTGCTGTTTTGCACAAATTCAAGTTGTCTCTCCACTTTTTTGTCTTTCTCTTGGCATCCCCATCTTTCTCAGTCAGTTGCATCTTGTCTGTTTTCTTCATTAAGAGACACGTTGCATTTTCCTGGCAGGAGTGGCATTTGGCTCTGCCAGGGTGAGGCAATTAAAACAACAGCAGATTGGAACAGACTGCGAGAACAACGGTGTAAATTGAAAGCAGCTCATGTAGTGGAGAAGGGTGTGCATAGTAATAGATTAGCTCCGTGAAACAAAAGCGAACATACGAGACGTCCTCATGGGGAGCACGAGCCATGTGCATCTTCATCAGCCTGTGTGCGTGTGTCTCTGAGAAGCTCTCACGGAAGCTGTCAGCTTGGATGGTTTTAGATGGCTGTTGTTATACTCTTTTGTTGAGTGAATCTCTGATAATGGCAAAGCCCTCCAGATGGGCTAATGATTGTGACAACACAATGTGAGAAGTCCCTTTATCTTACTTAACAAGAAACATCAACATTAGGACCCACGAGGCATATTTTTATATGGTGTGATCTAAAAGACACAAATGGGAAAACATAAAAAGTATCCAAGAAGAATGCATGCATTGAAAATGCATCTTTTGTTTTGTGTTATCAGAATAATGCAGTCCTAGGCTATGTTCACACTGCTGGCAAGTGGGACCCAAATCTGATTTGTTTTGCTCTATGCAACCCATATCATTTTTTATGACAGTCTGAACGTGACAAATCCAATATTTTCAAGTCCAACTCATGCTGTTTCAGTATATGGTACTAAATTGGATGCATACAGTATCTAATGTTTTCAATATGACTGCAGTCTGAACGCTCGAGTTGAATTTCGTCCAAAATTTACGTCAATGATGGTGGGGTGAGATTGATGCAAAAATATTAACCGTTCATCTGTTTTCTGCTGCTTATCCGGGATCAGGCTGTGGGGGCAGTAGCCTAAGCAGGGAGATCCAGACTTCCTTCTCCCCAGCCACTTGGACCAGCTTGTCCGGGGGAATCCCAAGGTGTTCCCAGGCCAGCCAAGAAACATAGTCCCTCCAGCGTGTCCTGGGTCTTCCTCTGGGCCTCCTCCCAGAGGGCCGTGCCCGGAACACCTCACCAGGGAGGCGTCCAGGAGGCATCCTTACCAGATGCCCGAGCCACCTCAACTGGCTCCTCTCGACGTGGAGGAGCAGCGGCTCTACTCTGAGTCCCTCCCGGATGAACGAGCTTCTCATCCTATCTCTAAGGGAGAGCCCAGACAACCTGCAGAGAACACTCATTTTGTCGGCTTGTGTCCGCGATCTCGTTCTTTCAGTCACTGCCCAAAGCTCATGACCGTTGATGAGGGTGGGAAGGTAGACTGACCGGTAAACCCAGAGCTTCGCCTTCTGGCTCAGCTCCCGCCTCACCGCGACAGACCGGTTCAGCGCCCACATTACTGCAGACGCAGCACCAATCCGCCTGTCGATCTCCCGCTCAATTCTTCCTTCATTCGTGAACAAGACCCCGAGATACTTAAACTCCTCCACTTGGGGCAGGACCTCCTCCCCAACTTGGAGAAGACAACCTACCCTTTTCTGGCTCAAGACCATGGTCTCAGATTTGGAGGCACTGATTCTCATCCCGGCCGCTTCACACTCGGCTGCGAACAACTCCAGTGAGAGCAGGAGATCACGATCTGATGAAGCCAATAGTACCACATCATCTGCAAAAAGCAGAGATGTGATCCTAAGGTCACCAAAACGGATCCCCTCAACACCTTGGCTGTGCCTAGATATTCTGTCCATAAAAGTTATGAACAGAATCGTGGCAAAGGGCAGCCTTGGTGGAGTCCAACTCTCACCGGAAATTAGTCTGACTTACTACCGGCAATGTGGACCAAGCTCTGGCACTGGTCATACAGGGACCTAACAGCCCGTATCAATGGGCCTGGTACCTCATACTCCCGGAGTACCCCCCACAGGAGTCCCCGAGGGACACGGTCGAATACCTTTTATTACCATTAACCTTGATTCATACAGCTTAATTGCGTAGCTTCACACATCTTTGGCTACAGAACAGAAGTCCAGTTGCTTCATCTTTGTTCTTTTAATTTTCTATGTCCTGGATGATTGAGAATCCACAGAAACATACGTAGTGGTAATGTAGTCGGAATGTATCGATACCAAAGTTGTTCAATCAATACTTTACTTTCAGCATGTCGCTTTGTTCCAAAAATAAAAAGCTGCTCCGGAGCATCCCGTCAGAGTCAGGTTCAGATATAAACACTGAACTGTTATTTAATTGGCTCTGATTGCACAACAACTTCAGAATTGACATGCTAACAAGTAGCATCAATGTTTCGTTAACTCTGTAAACAGCAAGTTGAATGTGACACCACATCATACTCTGCCTTTGCAAGTCGCATCAGGGCTGTGAAGAGGGGATGGACATTTTAAAAAATGCCAAAAAATCTGATTTTTTAAAAGACTCATATTTGAGCCTTAAGACCTGCAGTGTGAACATAGCCAGGGGTCATCAGTCAGTTGAAATATTTGAAGGGGGAGCCAAGGCCTCTGACTTCTCATCCTTTGACATACTTCTTGAACTTTATGTCAGTGGCTTTTGTAGAGATTTCCAAGGTAAACACAAGGCTTCTGTAGTCCATATAGAGATTTCGATGTATTGGTGTTAACCTACATCAAGACTCAATGAGAGGCAGATTGGTGATGCACATCAATTTGGTGAGCTGCAGCTAAAACAGTAATACAGTGAAGCCATGATTTTCACGGAGGTTACTTTTTTAGAAGACCCGCAAATATTGAAAGAATTTGAATACTGGATGTGGTTCAGAAAAGGCCTACAGTGCATTTGGGTGGCATATTAATGCAGTAACAGCCAAACAAAAGAACACAATAATTAAACAGCAGCTACACACCACACGGCACTGTACAGTAAACTATATAAGTGGAAATGCTGCACTCTGGGTGAAGCATGGACACAGGGCATGCATCATGCACTCTACTGTGCTTTTTATAAAGAATTGAATTGAACATCTTACAAAATTAGTCAGTTATATTTTTCTTAATAATTTAGCTTGAAAACCCATAAAAACACGAGAGAGAGAGAAAAAAATAGACATTCCTTACTGTACTGTATTTTTAGTTTCGTCAATATTAAGGAGATTACTGCTAACTATGAGTAGTTAGGTTTCCTAAAAACATCTGCGAAAGTTTAATTCCACAATCCGCAAACTGTGAAACGCAACTTTTTGGGGCTTCACTGTTAAAATTCATAACGTTTTTTGATCCTATAAAGCAGGGCTATTCGACTGGCGGCCCGTGGGCCACATCCGGCCTGCGAGTGACCAAAGTTTGGCCCGCCAATTGGTTCATTCATCTCTTAAGCCCAAACCCCTAGTATTCTTCTTTAATTAGCATAAGTTCTTTTAGCTAAACATAGATACAGTGGTTTGCAAAAGTATTCATACCCCTTGAACTTTTCCATATTTTGTCACATTACAACCACAAACATAAATATATTTCACTGGA
>NW_013952657.1:263204-265306 GCF_001266775.1 Austrofundulus limnaeus
CAGTGAAATATATTTATGTTTGTGGTTGTAATGTGACAAAATATGGAAAAGTTCAAGGGGTATGAATACTTTTGCAAACCACTGTATGTTTGGTATCAACAGAAACGTCAGACTCTTGGCTACAAGCTGGTAAAAACAATTTCTACGAACATTTAAGGCAGTTAAAACTACAAGCAGTTGAAGATAAAACTATGAAAGTGAAAACAAAATTGGTTTAAAAATTTGGCAAATCAGAGATGTCAAAATATTATTTGTGTCAAATATGAGGCATAATGTATTCTTATTGTTTTTGATAATGTTTTATTATTACTACATTTATTACATAGGGTTCTGTATGTTGTATTAATGATTAAATGCAGCTAAGTAAACTATATCAAAGGTAACAGATCTTTGTAATACTTGGTTTATTTACATAATGACTTTAATTGCTGGATGTTCGGCCCCTCAGCTGTTGGCCTTCAGTAATTGTGGCCCCCGAAGCGATTTAGTTGAATAGCCCTGCTATAAAGCATACAGCTTCATTTAATTTTATTGTGGCTTTGTGTGTATGTTCAAATTGAAATTATCTATTTATTTCATTTATGAGCCCACCCCATAAATGTGAGTGAAATCTAGAAGTCACGATTATTCGTGCCTCTCACATTGTGTCTGTCAGCTTGTCAGTAATTAGCATGGTGTCTGATTTGATGTGCATTTTGCAGAGGTCATTCTGTATAGTTGTTGCTGACATTCTTATCTGTGGAAAGTTGAATGAAAAGCTTTTCTCTCCTGAAATTTGAAATGTCACTTCTTAGATAACATTTCACAGATTTTAATTTTTTTTTGTTGTTTTTTTTTCTCTTTCTTCCTTTCTCTTGTATTTTCACCACGTGTACAATCACATCACAGACCACGTGTGTGGGTTCGAGGATGAACGGGTTTGTGGCTTCTCTCAAGACCGGAGTGATGTCTTTGACTGGACGAGGCAGAATAACCTGATGCATAATCCCAAGCGATCTGCCAATACCGGCCCTGAGACTGACCGCAGTGGAACATTTGAGGGTAAGGAAACTGGAGGGGTGGTTAGTTTAATGACACATTCAGGAGTCTCAGTAAAAAAATTAAAAAAAGGAAAAAAAACATAAGATCTCTTTTTTTACTTAAATAAATATGCAACAATATACAGTAGATGAGAATGGCTTTTTTATTCATTCATTTTTTTATTGAGCCATATGATTTTTATTTAAATGCTGAATACACCTTTGAGCCTATAAAATCAATTAATGACAATTATCTCAGAATCACATCTCATTGTTTAATTATGTTCTTCGGTTGGTTGCAGGGTATTACATGTACATTGAAGCATCACGACCGCGAGCTCAAGGGGACAAAGCCCGTCTTCTGTCTCCACTTTTTAATGTGTCTTCAGTCAAGGGCCCCAAGGGCTCCGGCCGAATGCCATACTGCGTTTCCTTCTACTATCACATGAAGGGCAAACATATTGGTGAGTGATAAAGACACGTTCTTACAACCGTACATGCACACAAATTGTGCCTTGTAATAGAACACAAAATCTTACACACACTTAAAAAAGGGAGAGTGTAAACATGATGTGCCCTCAGACTTCTTCTGTTGGAGAGTGAACTCTGTGCTTGACCCCTCACTGTAGAGCTAGTGTGTCATAGAGGTGTGTGGATGTTCTGTTTGTGTATTTCTGCTTGTGCTTTGAACTGCCTGCATGTGTGTTTGGGGGTGTTTGAAGAGGGCAGAGGCTTTATGATTTATTGCGGGGTCAAGATACAATCAGTCATTTGGCAGAGCTATTCATCATAATATGTTATGTCACACAGCTAGAAAAGCATACATCTTGGAGCCTACACAGCTGCACACAAGGTTTACATGCACAAACGCACACACAGTGAAACATTCATACATGTAGGCACGCTAGCATGAATTAACATTCAGTCAAAGAAAGATTATTACAAAACAATAAATGTATTTTAAAATTTCCAGAAAATAAAAAAAACATTCACAAAAATTTTAAAAGGAATTGTATTTTTTCATTTTCAACATTTTAGTAAGAAAACATATTCTTAAAATCAAGTTAATAATGTGTATATGTG
>NW_013952657.1:268095-270978 GCF_001266775.1 Austrofundulus limnaeus
GCTAGCTAAATATTTAACTTGCTAGCTAAATATTTAAGTTGCTAGCTAAATATTGAAGTTGCAAGCTAAATATTATAGCTAGCTAAACATTTAAGTTAAACATTTAGGTAGCTAGCTATATATTGAAGTTGCAAGCTAAATATTTAAAGACCATGTAAAGTAAAAATAAATGTGTGTTCTGAGGTTGCCACACCACAGAAATATGTGTTAAAAAGCACTCAGCTAAGTTTAAACAATTAAAAATACTGTTAACCTTATAAAATGATGTGTTAAAAGTAATGAAAAAATATCAGTTAGCTGTGGTCTGGAACGCTGGGGGGCGTGTCCTCTGGAGGAGCTTAAACCACGCCCACGACCCTGAACATTCCTGTAACCGAGGAAACAATGTTTGTTTTCTTTTCCATTAGAGCAACAGGGGGCGGGGTTATACTGAAGGCAGCTGAGTGACATCACGAGGCTGCCCTTTAAGACACGCCCAAAAAAATCCTGAAACACAGATGCCTTGTTACACAAATTGAATTGTATCTCCACTATTCAAATATCTACAGTTGAGAGAATTTGTACTCATTTACAACAATCCATTTATGACATTTATAATGTTTGAAAAATAAAATGTTACATTTTACTTTACATGGTCTTTAAATATGGCATACAGACTAAGACAAGAAATAATGGTAAAGAAGAGAGAGAGAGAGAGAGAGAGAGAGAAATAACCGTTGTGGTATTCAGGACTGGCCATCAACCTGTTTCTTCAAAAAGACTTTGAAATGCTGTAAATCATTTTTCTTGTATTAGGGAATATAAATGTTTTACACCTTTTGAAAAAAATGCAAACTTTAAAAATTTGTTCAGATATTTCGACCTTCAGAATATATAAAAATAAAATGCAGTGAATACATTGGAAAGTATAGAACACAACTTCAAAAACAACTCAGTTAATTATTTTCTTTGTTTTACTTAATATGTCTGATTTTGAGCTTCCCAACAGCAACAATAAATCACATTTAATTAGTTTTGTTTGCCACTGAGTTTTCAAAGTGCAGCTGACATGTTTATAGATATTTACTGTATTATATCTTTTTAAAATGACAATATCAATTGGAAGACTTAAATAATGTATTTCTTGTTTGATTGTTTTTGTAATTAATTAATTAATTTGGTTTAAACTTTTATGTAATAATACTTTTCCCCCCTGTGGAAAGTTCCCAGGTGTGTGAAATAAAAGGATGAGAGCTGAAGTCATATTTAAGGTTCAAACCAACAAATCAGGACAAATTTAGGCTCACTTTTAGCCATAAAAACAAAATAACTGACTTAAGTTTAAAGGCAGTGGTGCATGCACATCTGTGTGTCTGTGCATCTTCAGGACTTTGCCCACTTGTGTTTTTACAGACAAGTAGCTGTGATAGAGCTGTGCCTTCTCCTCTGCCTCTCTGAGACTCTTTCCAACACTTTGCAATCCCTCAGTCCAATCAATGGACTGCTTATCAGGTCCTCTTTAGCCTCTGCAGAGTGTGGGTGTAGGTATGTGTGTAGGTTGTGATTGTAGGAGGAAAAAGAGAGAATGGGTGAAGAAAGAGCAAAGAAAGAGTACGGCTAAGAGAAGTGATAGTAGACAAAAAGAAGGGGTTGAGCAGGTAAATATGGGCCAAATTCAAACTAGCCTTTGTATGATTTCATTGTAATGCTACAGGGATATACTGATGCAAACTGGATTTTTACTTTTACTTTTTATGTTTACATATATATAAACTATATTCTGCCTCTGTCAGTGTGCCCCAGGACAGCTGTGGCTACAGTGTAGTTTACCATCAGTGTGTGAATGGGTGAATGTAAGTGTAAAGCACTTTGGGGTCCGGAGGTACTTGATAAAGTGCTAAATAAGTTCAGTCTATTTAGCATTAATTTCTGACCTTTCTATGCCACAGATAGTTGCATAGTGAAGACACCATGTCTCTTTGAATGCAGTTCCTGATTGATTGTAGTTCATTTTACACTCAAAATAACATATACTGTATGTATACTTTCCGCCTTCATTAGAAGTTTATCTGTATTTTAATCAAAATATTTGTTTAAAATAAATCTAACATTTTTTCTGTCCATTGTTTCACCAGTCAGATGCTTATTAAAGGGGCAATATTATGTGTTTCTCAGGCATATATTTAAATTCTATACCATAATAAAAGTAACTGTGTCACCTTCAGTTATTAAAATGTTGTTTATATGTTTAAATAGAAATTATACTTGAATTCTCATCATATCTGTTTCTAAATGCCTTCAAATTGGTCTCTGTCTCTTTAAAAATCTCCTTCCGCTTCTGTCCCACCCATTTCAGCACGGGCCGGGTGTGTGTGCTCTGTGATGAGGAAGTTCAGCTTGGAGACACAGCCCAGAGGAGAGGCTGATCCCAAAAGGCGGTTCTAGTCCCAATCTGTCATTTTTGCTCCCCTACCTGGCTGCCTCAGGGCACTACAGGATTTCTCAAACATGCATGAATGAGTCAAAGCAAGGCTTTGGGCATGTTTTTGATGAGAGGATAAAATTATAACATGATGTAAAATTCAAAAAATTAGATTTTACATTATATTGCCCCTTTAAACATAGAGGAAACCCATGGAGCTAAAATAATTCAACTAAAAAGTAAATATTTTGAAACTGTAAACAAACGATTTGAAACTGAAATATAATTTTGAAACTAAAAAAGTGTTGAAACTCAAAAAAAGGTGTGAAAAAGATGTAAATTGAAAAACTATTTTTAAACTGAAAAAATGTAACTACAAACATAGATATTTTTATATTATCATATGATGCAACAGCTTTCCACATTTCTGAATATATGATACAACCACCTGCCAAACATTGAGTATTTACATGATATAACAA
>NW_013952657.1:273973-284499 GCF_001266775.1 Austrofundulus limnaeus
ATTTGTTTTATGTAGTAGAATCTGACGTGACATGTTCGTACGAACCCTTTGTACGAACAAAAGTAAGAGAAATTTAGGATAAGAATACGAACATTTTCTTGCATGAGGCCCATTGTGGCCCAAATTTAGCTGCATAAACCCAAACATGGGTCAATTTATGTTCTGAACTCTAATTTCCCCTTGGGATCAATAAAGTATGATTCATTCATTCATTCATTCATTCATTCATTCATTCATTCATTCATTCATTCAATAGTTTTTAAATACTGAAAAAAAAATTTATGATAACTTTTGATATTGTGCATTTTATAGAGAAGATTCTATCAAATTGTAACTGCCTTTGTCTTTCTGTTTATCACATCTAGTTAAAAAAGTCTAGTTTTTTACATTTATTAGCTTTGCACTTTCTAACATTTGCTTCTAATTACAGTTCACACACTAAAAGAATGATTTTTTCACATATGCAAGCATATGTCTAAATACTGCACACATTTGCTCACTCATTAATACAGCGCATGGATCCCCCCAGTTGTGTATTTGTTTAGGAGACTGGTGGTTGGTTAATGGTCCAATTAGGAGCTGGCTGGAGATCGTTAAGAAGATGAATGTTTCTCTCACATCTTAGAGGGCTGAGTGAGACAGAGACACAAGAGAGGGAGCCTATTAAGACCCCTTCTCATGGTTCACACAGCCTCTTTCTAAAACCTTCACAGCACACCACAGTGAAGTGTGTTCTGTATATATGCTTTAAAAAGGGTAATTAACACTTTCAACAAATGATCTTGCTCTCTCTTTCCATCTCCCCCACTTGGCAGTTTGGTTGTGTACTCTTTCTTTCTCTTCCTCTATAGCTGTGTCAGAGTGGAACAAATTTGTTCTCCATGCTTCATTGTAGAGATTACCACAAATAACCTCAGAGAACTTTATAAATTGAAATTTCACCTAAATGTTGCTGTCCTTACCGTCTATGTATTAGATGAAAAATAAATGAGCTTGTACTACATTATGTTGTTTACTGTTTAGTCCTGGATTTTTTTAGATATAATCTTTTGTAGTTTTTGCCACACAGTCATTTGACATGTTCTTGATTTTACCAGGTACGCTCAATGTACTTCTAAGAGTGAGAAGCATTGCTCCTGTGGACTCGGTGGTGTGGACAAAGTCAGGTCATCAGGGCCCTGTTTGGAGGAAAGCTTCAGTTGACATCAGTCCCAGTGGACCCTTCCAGGTAAGGGTTTAATGCTTTTTTCGTTTAAATCATAAAACAAATGAGGGGTTGAAAAATTGTGTTTAACCTGGTCACTTAAAGTTGCCAACAAGTGCTAATAAAGATTTATTTTTCCAAAAGTACAACAGCCTGAACCTGATTGCTTGTTTGCATAACAGTAGTGTCTCTCCAACTGAGCTCTGCCTTCTCACACTAAACAGCTGAGATTTGTTGCATGAAATTCAGTACCTGACCTGCAGGTTCGACCTATTCATCTGTTAACGGACAAACATGCTGTGTGCTCTCTACTGTTAGTGTGAGTTTTGAAGAATTCAACCTCTTAAGGCAATTCAAGCTTCTGTGCTTGCTCCTTGATTTTTATCACGGGCCATCGCCAGCGCTTTGGCTATGGCTCGCCGCAGGTAAAAGAAGGGGGGGATCTCCCTTTTTACTTGTCATATCTCTCATCTTTTTGACATTTCTTCTACTGCAGCCACTTCTTCTCTACTTTGCTTTTCCCAGAAGGTAGTCATTCACTCCAGCATCAAATGAACAAGAGAGTTTTATACACCAGGTTTATGGAATCCGGGAAACTCCACAAAAAGTTGGTGGAGACTGAAAGTTGGCTTTGGATTTGATAAAATTTTCACAGTGGATTTTGTACTGTGACATTAAAAGCTGCAAAAACATAGAAAGTCATTGAATTTTAGATTCACTACCCTGAATTTACTCCAACAATAACTTCTACATGGATACATGGATTATAGACTGAGCACATTGCCAAAACCTTTTTATTTTCTTGATGGAAGTAAAATAACAACAAATACTGAGGAGGAAAAGAAAATGTTTGAGCTGCAACTTGGTGGCAAGATTAAAGAGAGAACTGATGCGTCCTGTTGGCAGGTTTGTTTCCTGTTAGCGCTGCCAGCTCCTGGGGTCACTGCATCTGGGTGAACTCATAATAAATACTGTAACAGTGTACCGAGACAACAGCGTTATATAATTTGAATTTATTAAGCTGCAAAAGTTTGATAAGAAAACATTCTTAAAGGCAGGGGCGCCCAAACATTTTCCTCAAGGGGGCCAAAATGAAAATGTATTGGGGGCTGCAGGCCAAACGCAGTAATATAATACATGAAATACAAATATTTTTTTAAGTAAAGTCCTTTATTTTTAACAATTAAGCTAGCAGCCAGTGTGGTGGCCCACTTTTGTTTTAGTTTGTGAACTTAGAGAAAGTCTGCCATAAGCTCAAGTAGAAAAAGCTCATGGGACATTTCATAAATTGATAAAATATGAGTTTTTATGGTCTCATAAAGTGCAAAAATCTACATGTGTGGTTAAATCTAATATAAATAAATCTTGTTACTTGTATTTTATGCTTCACGTTTAACCTTAATATATCAAAGATAAAGTCAAGACCATGAGTGAAAACTATCTGCACTACTGTCCTTTATTTAGTCACTTGGCCAATGGATGAAATGACTAAGTGGAAATACTGTTTCTACAAAGAACAACAGGTTACAGGTTAGTAACTACTCAACTGCTGGTGGGCCAAATCAAATGGCTTGGCGGGCCAAATTTGGCCCGCGGGCCCCACTTTGGGCTCCTCTGGTTAAAGGGATCCATGATTAGTTGTAACATTAGACTTTATTTGATAAACATATATTTTAACTGTAAAATAAAGACTGTAAAAATACTGTAGGCTGTTTAGTTTTTATCATTTTTAAATTAAAAGTTTCAAAATACATTACACGGACGGGGCCATTTTATTTACACACAAAGCATTCTGGGTAAATGATGACGTGGATAGGTCATCGGTGCGAGGCTGCTAGCGAGCTATATCCACCCTGAAGGTTAATCTTGGACAATATCTGATGATCGACTCTTTTAAATGAAACCAGAGAGCGTTGACAGAGAGAAGGTAGAAATGACTCAGCCTGKAACTGAAAATATGGATGGAGGACAACAGAGCTGCTTCATGGAAGAAGAACCTCAGMTTAGCCTGTTAGCTTTAGCGTTAGCCCCGATGCTATCACCATATACATGTGCGCTACACATTCTCCTCTCATCACTGAGGTCCTCCATCCACATGACAGAGAGGGGAAAGCAAAGATGACTTAGCTGCAACTGAAAATATGGATGGAGGACCTCAATTTAGCTTGTTTGTTGAGCTAGCGCCGAGCTAATACATATAAGGCAATGTAGCATCAGCGCAAAGGCTAACAGGCTAAGCTGAGGTTCTTCTTCCATGAAGCAGCTCTGTTGTCCTCCATCTATATTTTCAGTTACAGGCTGAGTCATTTCTACCTTCTCCTCTCTGTCAACGCTCTCTGGTTTCATTTAAAAGAGTCGATCATCAGATATTGTCCAAGATTAACCTTCAGGGTGGATATAGCTCACTAGCAGCCTCACACCAATGACCTATCCACGTCATCATTTACCCAGAATGCTTTGCGTGTAAATAAAATGGCTCCATCCATGTTAAACTATATTTTTGTAAAAAATACAAAACTAAACAGCCTACAGTCTTTTTGCAGTATTTATTTTAGAGTTAAAATAAATGTTTATCAAATAAAGTCTAATGTTACAACTAATCAGGGATCCCTTTAAAAACTGTGAAACATATTTTATGTCTCAATGACCTTCAAGATTTAACTCAAGGATTGGTGTGATTGTTTTTTTTTTTAATTTATTTATCAAATTAGTGGGACACACAATTTTGATTTGTTTAATGCTGATTGAAGTAAATAACTGAAGGCTTTTTTAGTAAACATTCACCATTTTTGTTGAAATAGAAGTGAAAAAAATGTTCTCAGCTGGATGTTTAGTTTTATTTTTCATTTTTAAGTTCAATAAAATTATATACTTTTCAAACTTTATTACAAAGACAAAGTCCACAAAACAAAACAGAACAGAGAAACAAGAAGTAAAAATACAAACTACAATTTTAAATATAGTTTAAATTGACTGGACAAATTCATTCAATAGTTGGGGAGGTGAAGCATGAAGAGCGGCCATATTTGAGCTCTGTCTGTTGACACATCATTGAGTCCCTTTGGCTGTTTGGCAGCTGTGCTTACTGTTAGCTCTTCCCTGTTGGCGTGTGGTGGAGTAAACTAGGTGACTCAGTATGGCTTTTTGACTGGTCATGATGTTTCTTCTCACAGTCTTTTTCTCAGCCTCTTATTTGTGTGTGCGGTTGTGTGTGTATGCACATGCATGTGTACTGCAGGAGAGTATAGAATTCTTAAAAAAACACAATGTTTCTCTTGTGGATGTTTCTGAATCCTTTTTATTTCTGTTTTCATTTTTCTCTCTTTATCTTTTTGTCTGGCCCTGCTCTGGGAAACAGGAAACAGCTGGGTCGATTATTGCTCTGGTTCGCTTCAAAATTTCCTGTCTCAAGGCTGATAACTAATGGTTCTAAAAAAAACAACAACAACACTAAGTTAAAGAGGACAGTTTGCTGTTCAATGCCTCTTACCCATGCCTAGTCAAATATTCCCTCTGTCTAACTGCTTTTTTTATATATATATGCAAATATAATTTAACACACAGGTTTTACAAACAGATTTGCAAATATACTGACAGACTCATAAATTTAACTGGTCAAATTTGTGAGTAAGGAATGCCTGCTTTCTACATTGTAATGATTACAGAAAGTTTATAATGTATGTGTGTGTGTATATATGCCATGATCCATGATAAATGTGGGTTTATGTGGCTTACACAAAGCTCTTGCAACACATTGTTCCTTTAATCATAAAAGGACAGACTGACAGACAGTCTGAAATGTATGCAGTGGTTTAAGGTGGGTTTTAAAACTTTAAATTGTTTGGTTTAGAGGTTATTATTGGAATTAAAAATGATGGATATGTGTATTATATTATAATAATGTTTATATAAAAATGCTAAAATACAACATTATCAATATATATTCAGGGCAAAAGTTGTGAAGCTATAGAAACGTTACCCAAATCCTGAAATGACTTTTTTCAAATGCAACTCAGCAAAACATTTATTATTTATAACATATAAGTTTTACAATATATTTATTGTGCAGAGTGTTAAGTGCAGATCCCAAAGGAGAGATGAGACAGCCTTCTGGCAAGTCATGGCACCTCTTTGTGTTCTGTTCTCACAGAAAATGCTGTACATGAAATTCAGATAAAAACTTCTGGTATAGTGAAAGCTGGTAATGGGTTAAAATTACATACTAGTACCACAAAAAGCAACACGATTTTCCACCACTGGCTTGGTTGCCACGGTTACAGTCCTGCCTCTCACATTGATGACAACACTGCAACTTAAGTGAAAAAGTATAAGATTAGACTCATCCCTCTCAATTATAAGCTTTCTCAAAATTGGCATTTCCCTAAAACCTATAAAATAAATCAAATAGCAGCAAAAGAACATCAAAACAAATCATGATATTTTGACTCAAATAGTTTTTGTCACATCACACAATTCTTCTGCCCTTGCTTGTAATTTATGGATGCTATTTTTGTATCCACTAAAGTTTAGAAACTTGTGAGCTTACCAAGGATATATGATTGTTTTTTTTTCAAAACTCTAATGATTTTGTCTTGTTAAACAAGTTTAAGTGGTGTTTAGAAGAAGTCTGAAAACAAGCATTCACCCAGCGGTGATAAATCCATCTATGCCTACTGCCGCTTGTCCCCTCCAGCCCTGATGTCTCATTCCCCTCTTCTGTCTGTCTGTCTCAGTATCTGGGGAATGTGAGTATCCTCAAAATCAATATCCGTGATTAAGCTGTCTGCTGTTGACAATGGGACCCGTCTGACACAACTGGTGTGAATGTACTCTTAAGTTAAGCTTCTTTTCAACAATTTTATAGTGTGAAAAATGGCTCTAATAGTTTTTTTTTTCTTTTCTGTTTTCTTTTTTTTATTTCTTGTTATTCCCTCGAAAGCTCTTGGCAGTGATGTATTTTTAGAAAATAAAACAAAAATTTGAAGGTATTTTGGCTCCTAAGATATTGTTAGGGACTGCTTAGTTGACGAAGGGACTACAGGTAGTTGCTTTCTGTTAACCCATGGGTATATTTACATCTACTGTACATGGAAATGTTTGTTCAGTTTCTAGCTCTGCAGGAGTAATTCTAAAACTGGACTGCTCTAGAAACAGAGGCACAACCGGCTCATTTCTGCACATTAGCTGAGTCACAAATAAGCAGTTCTGTTTAGTCAGAAACCTGTAATTTTCCAACAACACTTACTCTTGATTGTTTTGCTACAAACAACATGAACACAAACCTGATGACACGTATTCAGCATGCAGTCTTTGGTTTGTGTAAAAAAGAATAAAACAAAATTTTATGTCAGTTTACCTGGATAAATACAGTCATTCATTCACATTATTGTAAGTTTTTTTTTTCCCACACAGTCAACCTGTCCCCCCAAAGCTCATGTGTTAAACTCAAGGCCTGCAAGCCAAATCTAGCCCTCCTTAGCTTTGTATCTGGCCCCAAAGGTAGTACTTTAAATGTGAAATAGTTTTCTAGTTTCTGTTTTTATCTCTGTATTCAGTGCATTCTTCTAAGGACAACTGGCCCAGAAAATAAAGTTAGAATATTTCCTCCATTTTTGATTTTTGGTGTGGACAGAGCAACACAGAATGAACTTTAATTGTGTTCTGCTTTCTTTTCTTATTTTAAAGTCAAATAATTGAATTTTTAGTGAGGATTATTATTTTTTTCTGATTTGCTGGATTGTGATAAAATGTATCTCCAGTGGTGGGCACCAGTCCGCTAAAGCGCACACCCACTATTTGCAGACCTAAATATTTAATTTGAGCTTTAGCAGTTTTACTAATTTTTGTAATTCATAAGCAGATTTGCACTTTCTAAAATAAAAATGCAGTACTGCTAATAACTAATTATCTATGAGTCTTCATCACCTTCAACAGCAGAAGGTATGGCTTGTCATTTAAAACTGGGGCCGAACATCATCTGGTGTTATAGTAAAGATAATTCCCTAAAGAGTTTGTTATTTTCTTGACCAGCCGTGAGGGCTTGGTGTCAGTGGCCAACACTATGAGGAAACACAGCATTGAAACACCACCCTCTCTGGCATATGAAAAGGTAACACAAAGCTTTATCCTGTGATTAACTGTTCTGCGTGACGGTTCTGAAATTGTATACATTTATATTTTTGTGTGTGTGTAAATATGTTGTGTATATCTTTTGTTTTTAATGTGTATAAAAGTTTTGGTTTTAAATTAAATGAATAAACAATTTAAACTAAACTAAAAATGAAGACACACCTCCCACAATGCTTTGCGTGGTATGATGCATCCGCCCTTCTCCAGTGGCGTGCCTGCTGTGGTTGGTTCTGGTCTGAGGTTCTGATCTGAGGTTCGGCTGAAGTGTGTCTCCAGTGACCTCATGTATAAACGGTGCTTACACATAAAAAAGTTGTGTGCACCAGGTTCTACGCCCACGTTGGGATGTATTAAAACCAACGTTGCATGAAAGTGTGTGTACATTTACGTACACTTTTCACCTGCCGTGAGAATGTGCGGCAGCCCAGCAAAGTTTTTCAGTCGACAGTTTTAACTCACAAAGTCACGAATCTGACCTGAATCCACAGAAATATTAGCCTGGTTTAAACCAGACCCTGTCCTTCACTTTGCTTCGTACAAGGGTCTGGACTTCCTGCATAGAGAATCAATTTCTTGCAGGAGGTGTGGCCTCTGCTGAAGCATGTGTTTGTTGTCGGTGTGAAGGAGGCTAAGCTAAGAAGCTAATTGGAAATCGTGTGTGCTGTAAACAACCCTACTGAGAGGAGAAAAGTACCGAACCGAACGAGACGACTGTAAATGAGAGCTGCTGCTTTGTCAGACAAATTTATTTTAATTTGGAAGTCTTATCAACACGGACTGGCTTGACTCTTCCTCCACTGCCGTATGCTAAAATAACTAGCAGACACTGCGCAGAACAATGACGTCATTCAAAACTCCACCTTCTGTTTGCTGATTGGCCCAGGTAAAATAAACTACAAGCAGACACTGCGCAGAAAATTGACGTTCTGTTCTCTGATTGGCCCAGGTAAAATAAACTACAAGCAGACACTGCGCAGAAAATTGACGTTCTGTTCTCTGATTGGCCCGGCTAAAAATCTGCCAGAGAAATCCATTTCAATGGGAGAAGTCCCAGACGGAGCAGAGAAGGGAAACTAGAATTGAGTGGAGCTGTGTAGGAAGGCAAGGGCCAGGCTACAGAAATATGACTCTGTTCTGCTTTCTGGATGTAAGGAGCGTCTGCGCTGCGAGTTCCTGCCGCGGTGTGGGACTGAGAACAGCTGACAGCTGATCTATACGCACAACTTTACGCAGCAAATATTGCGTTGTGTGGGGCGGGGGAGTCGTCGCGGGCTGGGGTGTTCTGAATTGGTGTGCTGGGTTTTTTCTTGGTGAGAATTGGGGTGTTTCTTTCGCACGTTTTGTTCTCCTCAGCTGTGTGTGCGCTCCCCGGGCCGTGCGCTCTGTGTGTGGTTCCAACTGTGTGGCAACAATATGGGGACTTTGCAGTATGCAGTGGACTGGAGGTTCTTTGATCATTTTTGGGCTGATCTATTTTCTTGTCTGGGGTTGGGTGGTTTTCGGTACCGGGGTTCAGTTTCGTCATCGTTCGAGTTTGAAAAATAAAAGTGAAAAAAAATAAATCTAACACGCTGTTAGATTTTTTTCCAATTAATTAATTAATTGCAATTAATTTTTCCAGAAATTCGTTCTTGGCTTGGACCAAGTTTTGAATTTTTTTCAATTTTCAAAATCTTCAAAGTGTTCTCTGCTTATTCAAGACAATCCATCACGTCGGGGTCACCAAATTGTAGGAAAATGTGCGTTGTTAAAAATGTTATGTCAGAATAAACAGGAATCCATTGGATTTCTTCTTAAAACTTTATTCTCAATCTTCTGACTCCAATTAGGTTCACAGTACAGCACTCAGTGCAGGCTTCACCGTAAGACCTTGGGCTAAACCAAAACAAAACACAGTAGCCCTGCTCTGAGCAGAGACTCTGCAAAAACACTAACAACTTCTTTACCATAATAATGAATTGACCTTATAATCTATTTCTCTTCCTGGTTACACCCCTGGAGGTGTTACCTTTTACGTCAGATGTCAGAACTAAACTCATTTTTGTTTAGGCTAAAAGGAAGAGCACATTGTAAGACACCACCAACTGTCTTATTCTGTTATGGCTTTACGGCTGCAATAATCAGAAAGTACAAAATACAATACTGCATCTAATATTTGGATTAATCAGTGACAAAATTTCCTTCATAGATATAAAATTAAGTTTATGCGCAAATTCAAACTGGAAGAGTCTGTCTACCTCCCTTGCTCCATCCAATCACTGCATCGCACACCCACCTGCAGTCAGTCAGCATCAGATCCTCGCCTCACTGTACAGGTCATCTCACCAAGATCCAGATTAAAAAGGCCCAGCACCCAAGGATCAGTCTGCTCCCCAGACCAGTTCGACCCACCTCCACACCGTCTCCACCTTCAATCTCAGGCTTTTCCTGGCTACCTCCTCCCTTTGGCCTCCACACCACCACCACCAGTGTCCAAGCCCCGAGAGGAAAACGTTAATCCTAAACTAAACTGACGCCAGCTCACAGCAGGTCGCTGCACCCACGTCTTCTGCCGGGGCTTGAGTGCCAAAGAACATTCTTGTGTCAATAAAACTTTTTAACTGCTATTTTTTCTCTGTGTGAGTATTTCCAGGATGAAATGTCCAATAAATCAAAGCAAACAAGAAGAAATAAAATTGAAAATATAAAACCTCATTTTTATTGCTTTCTATTAAGAACTGTTCACATCATAACCAAGGTGAAACGCAGTCTCTCACACAAAATACATATTTGTATTTCTGCTATTTTAAAGCTGAGTTATTTAAAATCTTTATATAACATGCAAGTCTAGAGCAAGTGTATCTTCATGTCCAACTAGTCCAAATCAGTGACTGTGATTTGGGATTAATTTAAAGATACTTTTCATTCTTAAGGTTGTACAAGGACTGGCCTTTGACTGACCTTTGTGTCTTCATAAAGATTTGAGGTCAGTCCTTCCCACATAATTGTGGTTTGCTATTTAATGACCTGGCTGAACTACTGTTCTTTTTTAATATGTCATATTCCTACATTGAAGTTTGACATTTTTTTTACTCAGTCATCAATCTTACACAGTGCATGCAAATAAGTATTGAACACGTCACCATTTTTCTCAGTAAATATATTACTAGAGGTGCTAATGACATGAAATTTTCACCAGATGTTGGTAACAACC
>NW_013952657.1:285813-295087 GCF_001266775.1 Austrofundulus limnaeus
GGTTGTTACCAACATCTGGTGAAAATTTCATGTCATTAGCACCTCTAGTAATATATTTACTGGGAAAAATGTTGACCTGTTCAATACTTATTTTATCCGCTGTATTCTTACTGACTGCCTGTAGAAAAGCTTTTTTCCAAATCACTGTGTTAATCTGAGAATAGATCATTACATTCTCAAGTTTTTTTTTCTCTACACCAGCCTTTTTTTTTTTCAAAATATTGCCTTCCTTGTTGCATTCATTTTCTATTAGTTCTTCATTTCCCCATTTGAAGATGTGTTAGATTTTTCCAATTCACTCAGATTCCCAGTGGTAGTTTTTGAAGTGTGTGTCATTTGGTTTCATAAAGTGCAGTAGTGACTGCATATTGACGCTTGTTTCCGTCTCATGTTGAGAGCATTTCCGTGGAGAGCACAACATTTCTAGCCCTGTGCACAGCTCACTGACTGCATACACCAAAAGCTTTTTAAGGTGCTGCCACTCGTCTGCATTTCCTCTATTTTTGCTCCATTCAGCTAAAGTAATGATGTCTTTGAGAGCAGCTTTACTGTTTGCCTTGCTAAGACAAGAACTGCCAAATGGCCACTAGAGCTGTGTATTAGCAGGAATGTGGTGATATGGCACGAGTTGCTAAATATCTCGATATGCTGCGATACTGTAAGCAAGGCGATATATTGCAATTTTTTTCTTCAATTTTTTTATTAAAAAACAGTATGTTTTATGTGTATTTTATAAGTTTCATATTTCTTATGTCATTCATGTTTTCAATGATTAGTCCAAATATGTCATTAAATAGTTTGATAATACATTTGTGGCAGTTTTAAGATTTATAATATTATTTTATTATTTAAAAGAATATGGTCACTCACCACATTAACATTGGCCTATATGTACTTTATCTTGTGCTGAAAATTCAGTAAACAGATCAAACGCTACAGTCTGTGTTGAGGTCACGGTGCTCCTTTCACTTAAGGGGGTAGCAAAAGTACACCAGTTATTTAATATACTCAGTGTTTTATGTAGTTGTTGCATTTGGCCACTTCACTACCATCTTTTGGGTGCCCTCTTCAACTCATGGCACTAGACAAATGACTGCCTGCCTGCCATATTGTTTGTGACAGCTTTGATTGCAGGCTGCAGTCATGGGAGACTTCAATTTGGTTTAAAACACATGATATCCCGGCTAGTACGGGACAGTTGACAACCCTACCTCAGCTTTGAAGGCAGCCGGTATTCTGCTTAGATTTAGCCATCGATACTTATTGCTAAAGTTTAGTCGCAATGCTAACGCTTGAGCTAGCATCATACTCTGAAGCTCCACAGGAGTGGAAGAACCAAATCAATAACTACACCTCATAGTTTGAATTGTTTGCTGCCCATGGGTCCTTCACCATATCTTTTAATATTTATGTTGTGAGCTCATAAAATGATCAATTTTATTATCTGCCTATATATGTAGAGTCACTACATCTTGAGGCAAAGATATACGTACATGTGCATGTTTCAAATATTGAAAGGCAATGAAAGAATTTTTCTATTTTTTGGTCAATAAATCCTTGTCCTTTTGACTTCTACAAGCATGAAATCATATCCCTGTAATGCCTTAAATTGCCAAATAAATGTACCTTGTTTCTGAGTCTAACCTGTAAGGCACAAGTCAAGTGTACACATAAAATCAATAGTGTTACAACAACAATAAAAAGCAGTAACATGTTTGTAGTAGATTACTTGTGTCCCTACTCACCCCTGTTTAGATTAACCAGAGGCCATCTGTGTGCCTTGCACTGCTTGGTACCAGAGGGGCCTGTTGGAAACCAGGCCAGCCCACATTTGTGTGCCTCACACTGTAAAGAATCTGCCCTGCACTGGTATTCTGAAGCTTTGGCCGTTTGGCCGTATGTCTCCTACATTCTTTCTTTCCATTTCTTCTCTTTTTCAAACACACGTATGCACACTCATTTTTACTTCTTCCTCTCCCAAGACCGTGTCCTCTCTGGTGTGTGGATAGCACATCAATGGGAACATTAAAGGTTACAAGGCTCGACAAAACAACACGCTCACGACTTCAACCTGACACTTGACTGCACACCCTTTGATCCTAGAGGTTCTGTTTCACATACACAAACAGGCACACACACACCTACACATCATACACACAGTCACCAGTTCTCTGTCACTGTCTAGCTTTCTCACACATAATACAGTGTTATGACAATATGAAACATGTTTAGCATTTATAAGCTACCCACAGTCCTAAAACTCCAGATAACTTATACATCAAATGCATGTTAAGCATCAGATGGACTTTTATTCCTAATTACCCTCTGGGATCAATAAAGTATTTTTGAATTTGAATTTGAATAATTGTTAAATTCTATCTCAATCCGATTGAGCCAAAACTCATTCTTTGGGAAAGCTATTATGGAAAAGATTGTGATGCTGTAATTCTGAGTGTTTTATGTGCTGCAGAACAGGAACCTGCTGTAAAACAGCAATTATGCTGAGTCAGGCTTGATTTTTAATTATCTTTTCCTGTTAAATAAATAAATCAAATCAAATCAACCCATCACCTTATTTTTCACATTTATTAAATATTTTATGTATACATCAATGGGTTGTGCAGACCTGATTAATGCTGTAAAACAAGGATTCTATCTGATTAAATTGTGTTCATTGTCTGAAAAATACCCCATGACAAAATCTAGAAACCTTGCCACTACAAACACTGAAACACAAAAATGTGCTACACTTCAACTTGGAAACAGGTCACCATGTTAGTGTGAGATGTTATTTGTGTAAAGACACACTTAGTTATTTAAGTTATACTAGAGCAGCTGTGGCTTAGTGGCTAGGGGAGTTGTCCAGTAACCAGTGAGTTTTTGGTTTGAAACCCCACTCTGTCCGTCTCAGCCATTGTGTCCTTGGGCAAGATACTTCACCTGGCTACTGGTGGTGGTCAGAGGGCCTAGTGGAACCAATGTATGGCAGCCTCGCCTTTGTCTGTCTGTGGCTACAATGTAGCTCACACCCATCGCTGTGTTTTGTGTGTATGAATGGGTGAATGTAGTGTAAAGCTCTTTGGAGCTGTTGGAAGAGCTATACATGTGTAGGCCCTTTGCCATTTACCCCTAGCACTTAAAAAAATAAAAAATATATAAAAATAATAAAAACAGAATTGCACAAACTCATTCTTTTCTTATTAAACAAAATGTATTTATTGTTTACACCATTGTTCTCCATAATATCTTTGGGTAAATTGTGTAGCATGTTGTCAATGTGTACCTTAAAGGAACTGTAGTTCTGGGATACAGAGTTACAGGCCATTGTCAGCCTGTTGGCTTCCTTCACTCCATTATTCTTCAATTTTATCTAATTAACCAACAACCTAGTGTCTTGTTTGTAGTGAATATACTTGCGAGTGTGCATCTTACAGTTCTATTTAACTGTCAGTAGGAGTACATTGTATTTGTGAGAAACTTGGCCCAATTGGCACAAATGTGCTTCATGAAAAAAACCCTTGACAAAGGAAGTACATTGATAAAACAGCCTTTCACCATAGCTTTACAGTAAAGAATTTCAGTGTGTGCAAATTGGAAGACCATGGGCCTTTGGTCAATTAACCTTGTCCTTCTCCTATTCATATATTTTGCTCAAACCTACCACTCAGCCTAACAATCAGATCCCTGCTGCAAGTGAGCCAACCAGTTAAAACCTTGCTGCGCTGCTAGTCTCTTCAGCACCACCCAGTTATTAGCTATAATGTTTTTTTTTTCCTTCTATTAATTCATTCAAAGATTTCTCATTCTGGAGCTAAATTAAAGTAAATGAAAAAGAGATGTTTCTATTGTGTTTTCTTTCTTTTTTGCTAATGCATTTGATTGGCCTCAAGTAGAAGAAAAAAGAAAATGAGAAACTGGAACAAAATATCAAATGTACGTGTTTATACACTTGAGTGTAGGAGTCTAGAAGAAGAGTCAAAGACTTGGAGAAAGAGTTGAAATGTTCAGTAAACCTATTCTTAATCACAAATTGATCAAACTCCACGAGGAACCTTTTACAGAGTTATTACTTTTCCTTCAGAAGTGAATGAAATTATGCCAGATGCAAGCAGTCAGGCTGTTTTTTTTTTTGTTTTTTTTTTTTGTTATTGGAATCTGCCCCATGAATTTCTGTTTGATACTTCAACTTGACATTGCTGTTTGGCACCAACACAACAATACACACAGATTAAACACAAGTAATTGAATGCCTTGACCCTAAGAAACAATTGTTGAGCTGTTTGATCAGCTATCCTCCACCTTTTATACGCTCTGGGCACATATGAAGTAAGGTCAGACTGTTCTCCTTAGTAGGTCAAAACTAGGTTAATTGAACCCATTCTTGCTCTGATTTGATATATTTACACACAGATTGGTGGCAGGCCTGTCACTTGATTACAGCATGTTTTTGGTGACAGATATTTATTTGTCGTGTTTTTTTATCACCTTTGCCCTGTTTGCACCTGGTTCTGGTAACCTACACTGCGCACATACAGACAAGCAAAGTGCAGACAGGTTTCTCTTCAGCACCAGGTTTGTGTTTGTTTTCTCTCTCTTCTTTACAGTGCCTTGCTCTAAGTAGATTTCGCAGAATGAGTTGAAAATCTGATGCATCACTGTGTGCATGGAACAGATTTTTTTATGGAAACAATTAATTAGATGAAATATGTCATTATAACCTAAGACATAATTAAACCTCAGATTAATAATTCAATATTATAAAGGTCATCATTTGTATTAGGATACAGTCATAACTACAGTCTGTTTGTGTTTGGAACAAGGTTTTCTTGTTTGTTTCCTCTTTTCTCCTCAGATGCCAGAAAGCGTGTACTTGTTTTTGATTAGCTGGGTGCGATGGGCTTTTGGTGCCTTGGTACACTGCAGTAATTAGGCTGTCAGTCAAATCCAGATGGCTGGTGGCTTCAATGAGAAGTTTTCAGATGAGACTTTAGTTTTGCTTTTGTTGGTCCACAAACGATTATGCTACACAAGCATAACATCCTAATGTGTATACAGGTGCTGGTCATAAAATTAGAATATCATGAAAAAGTAGATTTATTTCAGTAATTCCATTTAAAAAGTGAAACTTGTATATTATATTCATACATTACATACAAACTCATATATTTCAAATGTTTATTTCGTTTAATTTTGATGATTACAAATGACAACAAATGAAAATCTCAAATTCAGCATATCAGAAAATTAGAATCTTGTGAAAAGGTTCAAAATGGATGGCACCTGGTACCACACTCTAATCAGCTAATTAACTCAAACCACCTGCAAAGACCTTTAAATGGTCTTTCAGTCTAGTTCTATAGGCTACACAATCATGGGGAAGACTGCTGACTTGACAGTTGTCCAAAAGACGACCATCGACACCTTGCACAAGGAGGGCAAGACACAAAAGGTCATCGCTAAAGAGGCTGGCTGTTCACAGAGCTCTGTGTCCAAGCACATTAATAGAGAGGCGAAGGGAAGGAAAAGATGTGGTCGAAAAAAATGTACAAGCAAGAGAGATAACCGCACCCTGGAGAGGATTGTGAAACAAAACCCATTCAAAAATGTGGGGGAGATTCACAAAGAGTGGACTGCAGCTGGAGTGAGTGCTTCAAGAACCACCACACACAGACGTATGAAAGACATGGGTTTCTGCTGTCGCATTCCTTGTGTCAAGCCACTCTTGAACCACAGACAGCGTCAGAAGCGTCTTGCCTGGGCTACAGAGAAACAGGACTGACTGCTGGTGAGTGAACCAAAGTCATGTTCTCTGATGAAAGTAAATTTTGCATTTCCTTTGGAAATCAARGTCCCAGAGTCTGGAGGAAAAGAAGAGAGGCACTTCATCCACGTTGCTTGAAGTCCAGTGTAAAGTTTCCACAGTCAGTGATGGTTTGGGGTGCCATGTCATCTGCTGGTGTTGGTCCATTGTGTTTTCTGAGGTCCAGGGTCAACGCAGCCACATACCAGGAAGTTTTAGAGCACTTCATGCTTCCTGCTGCTGACCAACTTTTTGGAGATGCAGATTTCATTTTCCAACAGGACTTGGCACCTGCACACAGTGCCAAAGCTACCAGTACCTGGTTGAAGGACCATGGTATCCCTGTTCTTAATTGGCCAGCAAACTCTCCTGACCTTAACCCCATAGAAAATCTATGGGGTATTGTGAAGAAGAAGATGCAATACACCAGACCCAACAATTCAGAAGAGCTAAAAGCCACTATTAGAGCAACCTGGGCTATCATAACACCTGAGCAGTGCCACAGACTGATCGACTCCATGCCACGCCGCATTGCTGCAGTAATACAGGCCAAAGGAGCCCCAACTAAATACTGAGTGCTGTACATGCTCATACTTTTCATGTTCATACTTTTCAGTTGGCCAACATTTCTATAAATCCTTTGTTTTTATTGGTCTTCAGTAATATTCTAATTTTCTGATATGCTGAATTTGAGATTTTCATTTGTTGTCATTTGTAATCATAAAATTAAACGAAATAAACATTTGAAATATATGAGTTTGTATGTAATGTATGAATATAATATACAAGTTTCACTTTTTAAATGGAATTACTGAAATAAATCTACTTTTTCATGATATTCTAATTTTATGACCAGCACCTGTACATTGATGTGTTTTGTCCTGATTTGGTGCAAAGAGATGAGGGCCTTTTAAAAAAGAATACCTAAAAATAAAACAGAAGTCCATGCACCATTGAAACATATATGATAGAAAATAAAAACAGCAACAAGGAATTCATCAGCTATCACACAGAGAATGTTTAATATTAAGTTGGCAACTGTTGGAGCTGACAAAAAGTAAAAAGGAAATCATGAATATGAGTACTGGGGCAAAGATTACCAAAAAAGATTATTTTTCTTTTTAAATTTTAGAAAATTATAACTTTATCCAAGGTGCTATGAAACTGCTTTGCTTGCAAGCTGATTGACAGTCACTATTAAAAAAAACCACCATTTATAATTTCCCTCCAAACTAAGAATCCTTAATAGCTTCCTGAGAATTTTCCATTCTTGAAGTCCACATCAAAAAGACACATTATTTTAAGTCATTTTCATTTCTTTTTAACTAGCATGACAAAAAAATACATAAAAATACAAATTTCTCATTTGGCATTAATGGCTCCAGTTGTGTCCCTGTTTAAAAGAACATTTGCTTAACAGGTTTGAAGTGAAGATCAAAATAAACTTGATTCTTGGGGAAAATGCTCACATGTTCTAATCACTGCAAAATCTGACATACGGTATTTGTTGAGAAAACATGTTGGAGAAAGAAACAAGTATCATATATGCAAATATAAAACGTTTTACAGCGTGGGGTGGAGTGATCACAATTTGGGCTTCAGCAAACCTTAAAGGTTGCACAAACTGTACCAAATGCACAAAATGTAAAATCCTACACAGCAGCTGGTTTTATTAAACTTTAAATTTTTATTCTGTTTAAAATGGATAATAAAAACAGGTCTAACTGTATTTTTAATTACCCATTTTTTTCAGACAAAACTGATTAATTTAATCAGGTTTGCTCTAGAAATGTTCTCTCTGCATTTTTGATTGGATATACGTTACAACATAACGCGCACCTCTGTCTTTTTCTCAGATTGTGTTCGAAGGAATTCGTGGCCCAGGTTTTGAAGGGGACATCGCCATCGATGACGTATCTATCACCATAGGAAAATGCAAACAAGAAAACACTGTAGCCAACGCAGGTAAGACAGGTAAGATGTGAGTGATGTGGCACACACGCACACACGCACATATAAAGTGTGTGTATGTGGGTGTGTGCACACAGGTGTGTGTGTGTGTGTGTGAATGTGTGTAGACCTCCTTTTAACCTCCCAGTAAAGAGCTGAACTAAAATAGGTTTAGCCTAATTTTTTCAGCGGTAAATAAATTAAAGAGCAGCAGAGCATGGATCAGTATGGTGTACATTTAAAATACAAACATTTTCAGTGCTGAGAAGGGGTTTGAGAGAAAATATTGTCATTAAGGAGACAAAGCACAAAGACACACAAGCAAGTAGAATGGCAGCAGGCTGGGTTATTTGTGGTCCCTCCTCACTTCTATTGTCTCATTATCGTCTCTTTTTCTGCGGTGTTTTCATCCTCTAACTTTACACTCAACACTTCTGCTCCCTCCCAAGCATCAAGCTTCATTATATCCAATCTCTTATTCTATCCTCTCTGCTCAGTCTGCCCTTTTTAGGCTTACCTCTTTGAATTATTATTATTTTTTATAAAACTTTGTCCTGTGTCTTTTGGAGTAAAAGAAACATCAAAGATCCATATTTTGAAAAACAAATATGAATAAAAAACTGTGTCAGAGGAAAGAGTCACAGAAAGAAAAACAAAGACGAGTGTGTTGTGGAAAAAGAAAAGTTAARCAAAATGCAGAAATACGTGATCAAAAAAGTTCTTCACTGCAATGGTCTCTGAGTAATTTATTGCAATAAAATGAGAGTCAACATGCATACAGCAATACAAGTTGAATCTCGAGACACAGCCCCAGTGAAGCATCTTTATACCCTTAACAGAAACCAGTTCCAAAAACTGGTTATTTATGACATGCGAGGAGTGGTTCTTTGTCTGATCAGCAAAAATTCCTAGAGAAGTTGAAATTTGTTCTGTGGCCTTTAGACAAAGGGGAAAGCTGTCTAAAATGTGGTAAAATGTGGTGAAACACCTTAGAATGTGGATGCACTTGCAATTTCATTGTCTCTTATCTGTTCATATTCCAATAGTAAAACACAAAAAGTCCTGCGATCCAGTTGTGCAGAAATTAGGGCGTGTGTGTGAGAGGTTTAACTGACTATGTAAACTTATATCAGTCAACATGATTCAGCATTTAATATATTTGTAAGTAAAACAACAAAAGAAACATAAGTAAAATGCATTCAAAACTTGAATTCAAGGGTGACAATTTCATTTTCCTTCACAAGTGTAACTAAACACAATTTAGAGTCAGAATTAAAAAGAACACAGAGAAGAGTCTAAAGTACAAAATCTTTATATCTAACAATGCAAACGGAAGATGTTTGGAAACGAATGACAAGAATACAAAAAAACTCAGTAGAGAAACTCCACTTGTGCAGCTGTGCAAAAAGGCACTTCAGTTTGAAGGTAACTAACAAAAAAAGTCAATCTTTTAGAGCAGTGGTTCCCAAACTTTTTATCTTCTGACCCACAAAATATCCATGCAAAAACTTGTGACCCCAAATA
>NW_013952657.1:295500-299674 GCF_001266775.1 Austrofundulus limnaeus
TTTCAGGACCCCACCTTGATGTTTCAGGACCCCACTTTGGGTCCCGACCCCAACTTTGGGAAACACTGTTTTAGAGAAACACTTCTCACCCAAGTGAACTTGGAGAGTCTTCAAACGTCTGGATGCTGATAAGAGACAGAGGTAAAGAAAAGATCAAAAACAGGAGGTGACCAAATGATATCTATGAACTGTATCTAGGACACAAAACTGAAAACAGGATTACACAAACATAGACATCATTAAAATAATACATTTTA
Organism: Austrofundulus limnaeus; assembly: GCF_001266775.1. Classification (NCBI taxonomy): domain Eukaryota; kingdom Metazoa; phylum Chordata; class Actinopteri; order Cyprinodontiformes; family Rivulidae; genus Austrofundulus; species Austrofundulus limnaeus. The sequence goes on from NW_013952657.1 coordinate 295,758, forward strand.
TGGTTATGGTTTAGGTTAGGGTATGGGGTGAAAGCTCCATGTCCACAGAACTAGAGGTTTTCTCACTAGTTTCCTAATGCATGCTGATATTGTTTGCAGAACAACAGAACAATGCACTCTTATTTTTTTCTTTTAAGAATATACAGAAATATAATTCCTCTGTTTTCCATTTTTTACTGTGTACTTTGTAAAAATTTAAATGAACTTAATCCCTAGTGAAAAGTGACTGCTATTATGAGAACTTTGTGAAGAATTAAAAAAAGCTTAATTGAGGGAAGAAAGTGGCTGAGCACATATCACCTACACTTGTGCTAGCTAAGAGTTCCATTCATTCACCTAATTTAAATAACGATCACAACATGAGACAAGACAACTGAATAGAAAACAAAAGAACAAAATCTCAAACAGAGCAACAGAGGAAGAACTCCAGTAAAAACAGAGGCAGAAGTGATGTTGTGTGTATTGTGTGTTAGTAAAACAAGATAGATTTTGTTCAGCAACATGTGGCAAGAATCTACAGGGCTTTGTTAACTTTTGCTAGAATATACTACAAAGACAATATTACAGCTATGAAATCAGCTCATAACAGCAAAAAAAAAAAGAGAAAAAAATCATGCACACCAATGAATTATTAACAACCTCTTTGTCTACTTTCTGAAATGCTCTGTGTGAGATTCATGTGTATGAGCATGCCCACCAGTGTGTGCTTGATGCAATGTAACACATATGTGCATGTAACAACACTGGCGGATGGTGTAAATAATAGATGAAGGTATAAACAGGAAGCAGAAAGCTCTTGAGCTCTCCGAGTGTGTGCATTTGTGTCCTGCGGGTTGTGTGCAGGCAGAAGACGAACAGCACAGACAGATGGGTAATTATCAGGCTGACGACTCGAGGGTCTTTGCCACTGCAAGAGACACAAAGCGTTTGTGTATAGGGCAGATTTTGCATCAATGAATTCTACAAGGTAAAATGAGGATTAGAAAAGGATTTTGGTAAGTTTACAGCCCACAATCGAAAGAATATTACTAGAAGGAGAAGATAAATAAGCTACCTTTTTAGACTTCTAAAACAAAATGCACATAATCCCATTTTTTTGTTTCTTTTCATTTGTGCTCTTTCCAAAAGATTGAAGCAACTGTTCTGATTTTGAGAACAATTGTGACCTTTTGCGAAAAGGTCGTAAACAAATAGCTTGCTTGTGGTAAATAGCATAGCAATAGCAGTTAGTAGAAATAGAGTTGATTTTTAAATGGCTAGGGAAATGCTGATGTCTTAAAGCTACTTCAACTTCTGCAATCTCTGTTTTTATAAACTTGTACTCCACTTAGACTTTTGCAACAATGGTCAGTTAAATAGTATTATGCGCTTATTAGCAGCTATCTTTCGGGACAGCCTTCACGAACGATCCAAATCTTTTGAACAGCTCCTTACAGCCAATCATAAGAAACAAGTTCCTAAAACTGAGTTGTGGACAGTAAAGAGCTATTCATGGTTTTATTTCTTTTTACTCCTCGTAATATCTTTCTTTTTTCCTCCTTAACCGCAGAGATAAGATTCTTCACTTTTTCACAGAAAACAGACAGAGGGGGGAGTACAGCCAGCCACTCAAGGGAAAAGGGGGAGGGGGGTTGTGCTTGACAAACCCATGGTACCGCCCTATGATACAAACGGCTCCTCAAGATCCAGAACCCTTCAAAGAGCCATTCTCAAAGCTTGGGTCACATCCTGCTGGAATGTTATCAATTTTTTACCAGAGTGACCATGTAATGTGAAGTTTACCAAGGTGTAAAGACTGACAAACTACACTGTAAAAAATAAAATGTTGGATTTACTTAACCATGTTATGTTACCTGGTTCCACTTAACTGAGTTGAGTAAATTCAAAGCAATATACCAGTTTTTTAGCCAAAGAACATGAGTATGTTGCTTTGAATTTACTCAACTCAGTTAAGTGGAACCAGCTAACATAACATGGTTAAGTAAATCCAACATTTCATTTTTAGAGTGTAGCAATCAGAAGAGCTGTCACATTTCTTTTGAGACTGAAGTTTAAAGATGACCCTTTTAAGCTGTCTACAGTGGAAAATACAAGACACTACTTGTCCAAAATCATTTGAAGAACAGTACTCTAATACAGTGTTTCCCAAAGGTGGGGTCGGGACCCAAAGTGGGGTCCCGAAACATCATGACGGGGTCCTGAAAAGATTTTCTGAATTAATTACATTTTTGCTTTAGTTGTTATAAAAGAGTGAGGTTAGTATATTTAAAATGGATAAACGTAGTATAAAAATATTGTTACTATGCCCATGTTTAGTTGACCTGATACAAATGTTTACCATCCAAAAATAGCTGGGGGCACAGGTCTCTGGTACTGTTATTTTGTGGGTCAAAAGCTGAAAAGTTTGGCTTGGGACCCAATTATGGGTCAAGAAGCACCTTGGATAATCTCCAGAAATCAATTTAAAGGGTAAAGAAATAAATATTGATGTAATATTTTCCCTATAATTATTACAAAAACACAAAATAAGTATAAATAAGTATTTATATTTGTGTACAAGCTGTTTAGATTGTCAAAAGAAAGCCTGTGTTTTTAGGGTTATTAATGAAGTTTGTGTACTCAGACCAGTAATTTTTGGGGTCACAAGTTTTTGCCATGGATATTTTGTGGGTCAGAAGATAAAAAGTTTGGGAACCACTGGTCTAATAGATATGAACTATCCCTTTCAGTACATGTGCTGCCTCCATTTGCTTTTGTTCATGCTTTTCTGGGAGAGGTAAGCTGTACCAGCTGTATAAAAACTGCTGGCTGTGTCTCTCTCCTATATACAGTAAATTACACACAACTGCTCATCCCCATGGATGCACCTGCAAGCATTTAAAGTGGATACTTACTGCATGCAATCATTAATACCATTGTGCAGAACACCTTAACTTTGCCTTGCTAAACATGTTTTTAGTGCCAGGTTCTTTTCTTTTGTATCATCGATAGTACTCTTTCAGCAAATGTAGAATCCTTCAATTATTACAACGAAGTCTTGTTGAGCAGGGCAGGACACAGACTTACTGCTTGTGTGCAACACTTAATCAGAAATGTTGATTATAATTCCTCTGAATCAGTCGGTGGAGTCTAAGCGTGTGTGATTCTAAGTAAAGTTGGTGCTGTCTGTCCTGTAAAAGTGTACAACAAAACACAAGTAGAGGCAAGTAAAGCCATTCGTTGATACCTTCTAAGCATGCAGCTTCCTCTCAAGTACACGTTTACATCAGCTCAACTGTGTACACTCAAGGGACTGTTGTGCTAAATGAAAGATGATTGCTTCTGACTTATTTAGTCCAACTTCCACTGCAAAAAAAATCACTGACTTCCACCTGGCTTGTGTGTTTTCCAAACAGAGGAGCTGCTAAAAGATGAGCTTTTCCTTTTTATTTGTTCTTTTTTCCAGCTGTCACTAAAGCAGTTTCAACAAAAATATGGTTTTCAATATGAACTATGTTAGTGAGTGACTTGATATAAAAAGTTGAAAACATATTTAACTGACCTTCCATAAAGTGTGCACTGACCATTTTCATGTATTTTAAGACAAAGCTTAAATTCATCACAGTATTCTCTGTCAAGTTGATCAATATTACATTCTTCAAGTCTAATAAAAATATTCAGAGTTATGTTTGATTTAGAAATATACTGAAATGAACTGTAATTTGATTTGCTTCTAATCTTAACATTTAAAAAATCTTAAATAGGATGGTTTTGCATACTTAGAACAAGTTTATTTTTATCATTGTGAATCATGAAATATGAAAATGAGTTTTTCAATTTTCTTACTCGTCCAAGCTAATGTAAAGTGCATGTAGAACTATTCATTTTTTTGATCGAAAGTACTCTTACATTATTTAATGTTGTGAATAATATAATAT
>NW_013952657.1:300589-302403 GCF_001266775.1 Austrofundulus limnaeus
TGTGTGTGTGTGTGTGTGTGTGTGTGTGTGTGTGTGTGTGTGTGTGTGTGTGTGTGTGTGTGTTGGATATACTGTAGATCTAAGCTTTATAGGAATTGATTTTGTGCCTGAGGAATGGACAGTTGTTATGAAATCATATTGATCTTTTTAATGCACTACCAACACCTTTTTTTATAAAACAGTATTGGTGTAGGAAACATTGTTTTAATTTATTATCAAAGCAAGACAAGAGAGAAGACTGAGTGTGTGAAATTGCTAAACAGGAAACTAAATGATGAGCTTTTCTGATGTAACTTGGAATTAATATGAAATAGTAAGCATTTTTTCCCCTTTCTGATGAGATGACAGATTGTGTAATTGAACATGTTTAGAGCCAACAGCAGAAATAAGAAAATGAGAAAAGGATCCGTGTAAAATGCGTATGTGTTTACTTATATGACTTTTTCCTGTTTGTTTTTCATAGTTCTCATTGGAGGATCACGTTCACTCCCAATGGCCAGGTGGCTGACCTTTAGCCTCTCCTGCTTCCTCTCACTCCTCTGCAGATGATGAGCACCTCCCGCAGCAGCAGCACCAGTCTGTCCTGACAGACACTGCCCTAACTCGCGCTTTTTTTAATCCTCTCTCTACCCCACCCCCTCCCTGCCCTCCTCTGCATGCCTGTCTACTCACCTGTCTGTCCCCTTTGTTTACTGTCACCCTGTATCCCCTTCGTTTCATGCTTCTAGCTCAACTACCAAAAAGCCTTTGTCTACTTTTCTCCCTCACTTTCTCTAAATATGTTAACGTTCACACATATAGCAACTGATTTCCATGCTGTCTTTAAGGTTACTACAATGAAACTTGGCATTTTCTCCTACGTCACTCTATTCAAATCACCTTTATGTCAGTGTCACAATGTCATGTTTCCCTCTACTCTTCTTCTACCTTATTTGTCCATGTGAGCCCCCTTTGTGTACCTCCACACCCTGCAACCACTTTTTCTAATGGCCCCCTTGACCTAATCCTCCGGACACACCAAAGTGTCGGACACTCTACCAAAGATCACAAAGAATCTGAGGGAATAAAATGAGGGAACATGGACACCCGAAAGAAACAGAAAGCAAGAGAGAGTGTTAAAAGTAACAAAAAAAACCCTCTTTGTCATAAAGACTGACCCCATCCTTTGGGGGTGTCGGGATCTACAGGATGACAAATAGGGATGAAGAACCCGATGGCTGAATGAAACAAACTAAACGGTTGTGAAAAGGACACTTTTGAAGACACTTATGAAAGTCGGGCGCCTCTTGTAGCCTCTCTGCTTGCCACAAAAGACAAACCTCAGCGCGGATTATACGTGTACATTTATCTCTCTCTATAAATATATATTATACATATATATATATAAAATATAACTAAGTTTAAACTAAAACACCACGAGGACAGTGAATGACTTTACTAAGTGAAATTAAAGAAGCACAATGTTTTTACAACCTCTGTTGTACCTTTGGGTTTATTCTACTTCTTATGTGATGTTGCGATTTGTCAGACCTATTCAGTGTTTTTGGATATTTTAAGTTTACTTTATTTTATTACGTTTAGATTTTTTTTGTTATGGCATCCTAAGGGTCAAGGACAAAGAGTAATAAAGTATTATTATATTCATATCTATAAGAAGTAGAGGATGATTTATGATCCAGAGCCTGATTTGAACACCTGGAGGAAAGAAACAGATGACCCAAGCCATCTGGACAGAAACCTTTACCTTTCTTTACTCATAGAGGACTAAACACACACACACACACACACACACACACACACACACACACACACAC
>NW_013952657.1:302462-304550 GCF_001266775.1 Austrofundulus limnaeus
CACACACACACACACACACACACACACACACACACACACCAAAAAAAGCACACACAAACCACAGTTTTCTTTGCTGCCATCACAGACACCCCTGCTTCTGAACCATGGCCCCACCCAAGCAGAAGGAAACTGAAAGGTTTGCTACATTTTCAAACATTTCCACTCTTATTTTTGTCACGAGTCAAATGTTTTGAGTGATCAATGGGAAATTATTGGTCTCTAAAACAAAAAAAAATTATGTGTTGTATGCAAAGCAGAAAAGATCCTGAAACTCTGTCATGTCATGTATGTTTATCCCATACAGCTGTGTGTCAGTGTCTTCCAGATGTGCAGTGTTGATTATAATAGGTTCTTTAACATGACACCAGTTACTGTGTTAGACAATACTCACATCTATTACTCTGTATATATGGATTAGTATTTTATTTAGGGAGTCATAATCACATCCTGTCATGTATCATAACTAGTCCAGCATATTTTATTGTTCTAACATCTGTGTTGTTTTCATTTTGATTTGTTCAGATATGTATTTATTTTGCTGCATCATAATTCATCTAATTTTAAACAACTCCATGTTGATCATCACACTGTTTCTTGATGTGCTTCTTGTATTGTCATTGCCATGTGTATTACAGGAAAATCAGTGTGTTCAACACCTCAGGCGCCTGTCTGTTTCATGTCCAGAGCATTTTCATCATTCCATTAGAATTGTTTATTTATTTATTTTTTGTCTTTAATTTAATGTTTTATGTGCAGACTGTATTGCGGGGTTGGAAAATCTAAATTGCACATAACATAAAATATTACCTGCTTTCTTGTCTTGACTGACTCAGATGTGATGAGATCTGTTCAGATTTAAAAAGTAAAAAAAAAAAGTCAAAGCTGTGTTAAGCATGTAAGAAAAAGCTAAACAATCACATGCAGAAGTATCAAAATATAAACAAAGAAGCCCTCTGAACTCATGCTCTCTGACATATTTATTTCCCCCTTAGCTTTTTCCCTGACATTGTTTGATCACTTATCTTTTTAATGCAACTAAATTCAATTTTTATTCCAGTTTTCCTCACTTTTATTTTATTTATTACATAACGTTACTATAAAATTTGTAATCATAATAGAAGAACAATCAATACAAAGCAGTGAGAACATTAAAAAAATTGAAAGCATTTGATTGTTTGTGACACCGTGTCATGTTAACTGTCAGTATTTATTAGATGGCCACACACAAGCTAGCGGGAAAATACTATATTTATAGTATATTAACACATTACAACAGGTTGAGCTAGTTTGAAAATGCAAAATATTATTTTGCTGTTATCAGCCTTTACCTTTCCACAAAAAACTCACCTTTTCACCTGTTTTTTTATTTAATTAACAGTAACTAATTGTGTTCTGTTGAGTAAGATGGATTAATGCCAATCAAAACTTTATGGTATTTGAATCATTCTCATTTTTTAATTTTACTTAAAGTAAGATTTTACTTTATCAGCACAAGACAATCAAGTTGTTGAAAATTATTATTGTTATTGTCCCCATCTCCCCTTTTTTTGAGCTGGTGGTGCTTTTTTAAGACAAGTAGAAGGATATTAAATTATTATTTTTAGGTAACTATACTTGCTTAGTGAACATTAAAAATCCCAAATGTTTTTCCTGTGAACTCTGATGCTACTGCAATACTACAAAAAATGAAAATTACTAGCAAAAATAAAATATCAAAATGTATTGAGTGTCAAAACAATTAAGCAAAGAAAAATAAAACTATCAGCCAAAAGCAATTTAGAATTTTTGCAGCAAATGGTATGAAATGAAGTGTTTTGTTAGAAACAACACACACTCACACAGACACACACAACTTTAAATAACAAAAAGACATTGTGCCTCATGCAAGAACTGTTCGTACGCACAGATATGTTCTTAAGTTGTGCGTACGAGTGATTTAGGAGAATTTGTGGCATTCACCAATGTTTTCGTATTCTAAGAATTTTTTCAGATAAGAACAAAATTCACGAGTGGTCCAGACCTGTCGTATATTACGAGCAGTCAGTCTGCTGTTATCCAGACAGGTTTTCCTCCCTAATAATTTTATAT
>NW_013952657.1:305948-307358 GCF_001266775.1 Austrofundulus limnaeus
CACACACACACACACACACACACACAGTCTGACTGTTAATGTATCTACTGACCAGTCCACAAAAGTAGACCAGAGTGGACCTCCAAGGAACTATTTGGACAGGGGTATGCTCAGCACCTGTCCTCTCTTTTTACTCTAAAAGCTGCCGTTTCATGAAGGAACTGAGCTGATGGTATTTTCTTTTTGCAAAAAATAAATAAATAAATGAAATAAAAAAACAGTAAAATGTTTTAATGTTATTGTCATTTGCTTGGAAATGAAATATTTGCGTGAACAAAATCAACACTTTGGTCTTTCATCTATTGCTATTTGTATTTAAATAGTAAGTTGGTTCAGGAATTAATATTAGAAAGAAACTGTTTCATGTTTATTTTCTTCTTTGGAGGTGGTGGGTTTAAAAACTGGATTACAATAAGGATGTTCTCTTGAATGTATATTGTTCTAAGACATAAAACGCTGCTATCACTAAAGTACAAAATTACTTTAGGTAAAGGTAACAAGACTCTCCTGAACCATCACTGATTTTATTATACTCTAAAGAGAGAAACATTACAGATCATTTTAAAACATTTCTTTTGACTCATTGTCTTCCAGGAAGTCACATCCTCCTTATTTATGTAAAAATGATTGTAAAATGGAGCAAAGATTTTTTGGAAAAAGATTGACAGCATCAGTTGTGTCCTTCAGACCAATGTTTTTATGTTTTATTCTTTTTTCCTCTTTAGCAGCCCTGAATACTGTGAAGCAGCAAGATCAGTTTATTCTTGCATGGAGGCCTGAATAAATGACTTTCTGCCTCTTTCTCACAAACGTTGTCAGCTGTTCACACTGGCCGTTTTGATAAATAACTAAGAAACTAATATTTACAAAAGAAAATTACAGTGCAACACGTTTAATTCATTTATTCAAAGTGTAAAAATGAAACTGATAAGACAATCTGATAGACTTTTGTCATGATTCAAATCTGCAGTGTAATTATCAAAAGCCCTCTGAAGATTTCATGCATCACTGCACCTTATGTGTTTTTTAAACTACACATTTTAAACTACACAATGTGGATATGTATATCCATATTGATTTAGAACTGGTGTTATTTCCAGCTTCAAATAATATTAAAAAAACTGATATTTATCTTGCTCAAATGATTTTCTTCAATAACTGCAATCTCATTCCTTACTTTACCTACAGGAAGCTGTACGATTGGTCTCACTAAAAGGCAGCAAATTAGCTTCAGACATTCAGTTGCCTGAAAGGTTGTGACAATGATGATGATTTGAAAGTATTTCTGACAATGCTGAGATTGTTGCTGAAAAGTTCTTAAATCATCAGTCGAACATTGGGGAAAACAGTGGCTTTGCTGTTGCTAGACAAAAAGCATTGATAAGGCAATAGTTGTTCATTATTTAAATC
>NW_013952657.1:308436-313793 GCF_001266775.1 Austrofundulus limnaeus
GGTGAAAGTGGTTTAGAGTTTTAAAAAAAGAAAGACAAAACACTCTGAATGAAGTTCACAGGTCTGTGTTAGCTGCTCAACAGTGATCAACCTGCTCCATGTGGGTTTTATTTTCCATTCTCAGTTCCTAGAAGAAGACTTAACAATAAACTTTTACAACCTGAAACAGGTGTGATAACCTGCTGTGACTTTCTGGATGCTTGGTAGCTTGCAATGGATGCCACGAATTTGAAAAAGACAATCGATGATGCTCACCCTTTTTTCCCAGCGAAGTGACTTTTTTCTGCAATAAAATGCAGTTTAAACATTACAAACTGGTGTCAGGATCTGATTTTTTAGATTTGTTTTGTTATTTGTAATTGTTGTTTATTTTTGTGAGTTTTGTGAATCTGTGTGCTTGTTTCGTATTTCCTCACCTATTTTCTGCTCTTCTGTCCTGCAACCGGTGGGTTGCCAGTTCAAAACCCCACTCTTAACATCTCAGTCGTTGTATCCTTGGGCAAGACACTTCACCTGCTTTGCCTGCTGGTGGTGGTTTGTAAGGACGTCTCACCTCTGTCATTCTGCCCCAGGGTGGCTGAGGCTACAATGTAGCTTACCACCATCAGTTTGCAAATGACTGTAGTGTGAAGCTCTTTGGAATCCTTGGACTTTACAAGGTGCCATACAAGTTCAGACCATTTATCATCTACCTTTACTTGTTTCTCATTACCATTAAGCCACCTGTCTCCCAAAATGCTAGATAACAAATGTTATGTTAAATAAGTTTGTAATTTCACAGATAGATAGTAGAGCTGCACGATAAATTTCTTGAGCATCTTCATTGCAACGTCTGTGTGTGTAATAATCACATTGCAGGTCCTGCAATATAGAAGTCAAGTTAAATCAAATGGGATTAATTCATTGAACCACAAGTCATTGCACTAAATGATTGCGTTTCAACTTTTATTTTGACGGGTTGCTTCCACCTGTGGAAGTGGGCAGCTTCATGCCAAAAAAGGTTAAAACTTTCATTTTATTGTGAAACCTCTGGGACAATAATGGCAACGTTTTTCAGAGAAGTGTTGTCGGGGAATTCTTAAGATACAGAAGAAGATGACGAGGATCTTGACAAAAGCAAGAAAGGTGAGCAAATTTACTGAGAACTGGAGAAAAAGAGGTAAAAACAGTTAGCATTAATGCTAATATTAAAGTGTGATGGAAACTGAAACTAAGACAAACACAGAGGTAACGTGTTAGGTAATTAAATTTACATTTGCACATTGGAAGGAAATTTTTTTTAATGAAAATGAACTAATGCTGAGCCAGCTAAAAATTGATAGAAGAGACTAATTGGGGCAGCTAGTGAAGGCTTAGCATGTTCTTTCGCAAACCTTTACTTCCTTTTATCCTCAAAAATATGGCAAACATTGAATATTTTCTATCTAAAAGAATGGATCTTCCCTCATGCCTAACTATGTTCTATTCTCTTTTATCCTCGTTTCACTCCCAGTCTTCCCTGTAGCAACTCATAGGGTATGACAAACAATCACCTATAGGAGATTAATTTATGAGATTTTAAAAGTTAAAGCAGAGTCTTTGGATACAGTGAAACAATAGTCAGACGTAGACTGACTCCAGTCCTCTCTCACAAGGCAGGACACTCCATCTTCTGATAATGAGGAATAAAAGTCTTTCTGACAGCGTGCTGTGTCAGTTCACTGTGAAGCGCTTTAATTACCCTTCAAAGCTCTGTTCAACAATTAAAAGCTTTAAGTCCTTGTAGAACAGTTTAAAAGTATTTGTTTGCATATGGATGACAAAAGATACAAACAGTGTTACTGTACAGACATTTTACACATTGAAACAAACAATTTCAAATGTGTTTTTGTTGATTATTACTTATAATAACCTTTATTTAACCTAGCAAATTCCAGTGAGACCACTTTTCCCTTTTTCAAAAAGAGGCCTGGGCCTGAAGAGAGTCTAAATGTGCTTGTTTTCTGTTGAACATAATCTTACAAACATCAGTCATTTCTAACATTTTTTAGTGTTTTTGTAATATTACAGCTTCAAGCTGTCATATATGCTAGTGTTGCTGAAGCTGTACAGAGGGTGGTGAGATTGTTGTTCTAAGACAAATTGTCTGTCCAATGGGTTAGTTACAGCATTTATTCATGTGTAATATGATATCATGTATAATACCCCCCCCCCATTTTTTAGCTTAAAAAGCATAAAAAAAATTTAATCCTCAAACTAGCTCTAATTTCATACAGACTTCAAGATTTTTCAGCCTTTGCAGTCTTTATACATATCAGTAAAATGATCATTGCACTGTTCATTTTATTTTAACAACATATGTACTAAAAGGTATTTTGACAACAAAGATATATCAGCTGTAGCAGCATCATATGAATTATGGCATTTTACACATAGTCCACCAGGAGGCGCCAACACAAAAGTCAGAGACTTCACATGAGATTTGGGCCATCTTGTCGGGGGGAAGCAGATTACTTCCTACTCGAGAGCGCCCCCTCTGGTGGGGAAACATTTTTCAGGGACACAAACTTTTTTTGAACACCGGTAGACGGCAGCCATTACAGACGAACATGTGTTTGTTGTTGTTCGAGGAGCGGCCCGGTCACATGCTAATGTCATTATTTTGTTATCATTACTAAGGTGCAGGACTACTTTTTCCCGCTTTTTTTCACATCATGTCGCCTGCTTGGATCTGTTATTACCTCGCTCTGAAGAACGGAGGAGCTTCGGAGGTAAGCTCATTTCAACTGCGGTCTCAGCCATTTCCAGATACGGGCATTTTGGGGATGAAGACGATATTTCAGTTAAAATAAGTAAAAATATTTATCCGAGTATAGTACTACCCCCCAACTTTATGGATGATTTTATGGATTTCATTTTATGTATTATACTTAATTAAATACGGCATATAATACAAGGCTTAATGTTGCTTAGAGAAAAGCTTGTATTCATGAAACACAAAATGTGAGCATACAGAGGGTTTAATCGGTAGACTGTGTGCTTCCCAGTGGTCACCAGTTCATCTGACTGCTCCCTCTGTGACAGACACATGTCAAACAGAGAGGTGCATGTGTTCCATGTGCAGCTTCATGTTCTTGTGCAGCTGCAGTTGTGTACTGGGTCAATAAATGATTAGTGTTGCTCCAGCAGAGACTAGTTCTGAGTTCCACTCCTGTCATCATTTTATTCTGGTTGTTTCAGATTTTTATCACTGTCTTTTTAACACCCCATTAATGGAAAATCATCCCAACTGGTATCTAAGTTCCTCTTTGTTCAAAGTTAAAATTTTCATGCATTGTTTGTCTTTTTAGTAAATTTAATTAGAGAACACTAAAGGTGCATTATTGACTCTGGAAATGCATAGAGTTTGGCCACAAGCAGTTTTGCAGGTTTATTTTCACTACTGTAGCCTGAACAAACTGTAGCTTAACATTAAAAAATGACCACAAATTATTGCTGACCTTGTGTAGATTACGTTAGTGCTGTAAATCCTATTGCATACTAGCTAAATATCTGTGAGTCATTAAGCCAGTGGTTTTATTACGAGCCAATTAGTCTCCTATACCCACTCACACTGAAGCGCCTGCTTATCTGCTCCTGTGTTTGCACACACTCTGCATAAATATGCTCTCCCACACACACAGGCGCATTCAGTACAGAATAAACTGTGTAGTCAACTAGACAGAGAACATCGTACTAAGTATGTTTGCTCTCTAATAGTGTTAACAGCAAGATAACCATTAATATTGAATGTGGCTCTCTTATCTTTCAGCTCAGGTTGCTGAAATGTTACAGAAGAAGCTGATAGCTAATTCAAAATATGTGACAATGCAGATGTTAAAGACATCAAAACATTTTAACCAGGTAGTTAAAATAGAAATGAACTGTGCACTGCAAAAACTGTCCATCTTACCAAGTTTTAAAATCTTACATCAGCAAAAAAAGTCTTTTTGATCTTGTTTTGAGACTGATTTACTAAACAAGAACTGACTGTGTAAGAATAATAATCTTGTTTTCAGAATATGTAAGATTATTTGCCTTGTTAGTCTGAAAATTTGACTCAAATTAAGTCAAAAATGTTTGCCAATAGAGCAAGAAAATTTTACTTGGTAAGATTCTTGAAATAAGAAAAAATTGAGTCAAATCAAGTATTTCAAGAATCTTACCAAGTAAAATTTTCTTGCTCTATTGGCAAACATTTTTTACTTAATTTTAGTCAAATTTTCAGACTAACAAGACAAATAATCTTACACATTCTGAAAACAAGATTATTATTCTTACACAATCAGTTCTTGTTTAGTAAATCAGTCTCAAAACAAGATCAAAAAGACATTTTGGCTGATATAAGATTTTAAAACTTGGTTGAGTGGACAGTTTTTGCTGTGTGTGTATTTCTCTCCTCTGCTCTGTGAAGTCTGATTGTTGCAGAAGGGTGCATCTGCAGGAAGTGAATTTAAAAAACGCTTTATTTAGCAGAGCAAAAAATATTTAGTTGCTAAAACACAAATGTCATATAGAACATGGAGTGCCAAGACTAAATATGAATTCTGAAACAAAGTCATGCTCACCATAACACCTGAGTGTCTGAAAGCAGAAAGAAATGCATACGGATGAAGGGCAGAAATAGGGTGAGGCAAAAGCAACCGGTACTTTAATTTGAATCCTATCAAAATCAGGACCTGCCTGAATGAAATGAAAATGGTATAACCCACAGAGTAACATGACAACAACAGCTGAACCTCACAGCAGCTACTGCGTGGAAGTAGAAGCCATCTCTGAACCAGAATGATGGATTTTAGGGAACTTGTTGAAACAGGTTTCTCTGTTTTGTTTTTGATTTTTTATTTTTTTCATTTTTCAACCAACTGTCAAGCAAAGAGAAAAAAAAAATATAGCGAGAAGTATTTGGCTTGTTTTGCAGCTAAATATCACAAGCACCTTATGATCATTAAGTCAACACTATCAAAAATTTAGGTTTAGAAATTTGAATTTATTTATTTATTTATTTATTTATTTATTTACTTACTTATTTATTTATTTATTGATGTTGGCCAACATTTGATCATGCAGCTGGAAACTAATGACAAACATCAGTGTGAATCAGGAAGTTGGAGTAAAAAAACAGAATCCAGGACAGATTCACTAAAGCAGTGTTTCCCAAAGTTGGGGTCGGGACCCAAAGTGGGGTCCCGAAACATCAAGATGGGGTCCTGAAAAGATTTTCAGAATTAATTAAATTTTTGCCTTAGTTGTTACAAAGGAGTGAGGTTAGTATATTTAAAATGGATAAATGTAGTATAAAAATATTGTTACTTTTGATATTAACTATTGTTTAGTTG
>NW_013952657.1:315724-318675 GCF_001266775.1 Austrofundulus limnaeus
GAAATATGTTTATGTTTGTGGTTGTAATGTGACAAAATATGGAAAAGTTCAAGGGGTATGAATACTTTTGCAAACCACTGTAAATAAGGTTTGATGGAAACATTTAAAATCCATCCATAAATCATTCATTTCCTGCTATAGCAAAACACATGTAACTAGTATTGTTTGTGACATGCAGGAAGCAAGTAAAAATAGCATCTCTTTAAAGCTGAAGGTATTCACAGCGCTGAAAAAGATTCAGAGAAAGAGGAGCAATAAGCTGCAACGCTGCCTTTTTTGCTCCAAAATGACAAACACTGCTCTGAGTTATTGCACTGCAAAAAGTGTCCATCTAACCAACTCTTACAATCTTATATCCTCAAAAAGTGTATTTGACCTCATTTTGAGATCAGAATAGGTTTGATTATTAATCTTGTTGTCCTGGATTTTTTTTTCTCATTTCAATAAGTCTTCCCAAGTGCAAATGTTTTACTGCTCTAGCAGATTATTCCACTTAATTTGAGGATTCAAACTATAATCTGATGTTTTTAAACTATTTTTAGACTACTATTTTCTGCAGTGCAGTTTAGTGCTGGTTAACTTTACTGTTGTTTGGTTGTTTAAAGTCAAATTAAGGTTTATGTGTACATTGACACTAAATTAACATTTCATTTGAAAAGAAATTTTCAGTTTATTACTAATTTTTCTGTACCCCAAATGTCTAGGTTATAAAGCTGCATTTGTTTGTTAAAAGACTCACAGTTCTAAAGTAATTTGCTTTCTGGTTCTTGAAAAGCACTTGTAATTCCTTCCTTCCTCTCTCCAAGCCCTTTATTAGGAAACCAAATAGGATTTGGTGGGTGAACTCTGATTTGTATTCCTTCAGCTCTAATTAAATTTGTTCTAGTAATACAAAAGAGAAAACCCATCAATATGAACAGCAAACAAACAAGTGGGAAGCGTGCATTAAACAGGATAAACAAATCTGTTCTGAGGCCAGTTGAATTCAGATGTGCCTCAGAAAAAAAAAGAGCTGAAAATGAATAAACAAAGAGGTCTATTTTACTTTTTTTTTCTTTGTCACTGATTTCTAACATTGCTTTTCTAAATCTGCTCAAGGATGTAAATTTACACTTGATAAGATAACAAATGAGCAAAATGACAGCAGATTGATTCACTTTCAAAACAAAGACAGCTGACAAGTTTGTGTTTTGTTGAATTTGTTTGAATGTTTTGGCTCTTTAAATTAGAAAGTCCACATTTGACGGGTTTGTTGCAAATATCCAGACAAATCCCTGGGCTGTCATAGTAATGACTGATGTCAAATATTTCCTTTTCCTAGTATTGTGCAAATACAAGTTTTAATTCTGTACAATCTTAGGCTACTGAAATACAAAAAAAGAAAACATTTAATTGAAGGAATAACTTTGTTAGCCTGGTATTTATATGAACATAGTATTTTCTTGAACCAAATACTGTTGCTTCAAAAAAAAGTGGAAATGTGTTTGTTGTTTGTTTGTTTTCAGACACTAAGTTTTGACATACTTGCAGTTCAGAGTGAAACGTTAGGGTTATGGCAACGTGCAGAAGTTTCACTACAACCTTTTTTGCCTCCAGTTGATGAACTTTGTAAAAAAATTGTGAGGTCTGTCAGACATCATTGAGAAAACGCTAATATTAAATATATTTGCTGCTAAATGTTTTAATTTCCCTCTGATGTTCTCTGTAATTTGGTTTTTATTATATATATTTTTTCAAATAGATGTACATATTTAATTTTCCTTTAGAAATAAGTTTTCAATTACAAAATCTAATTCATAGAAAATGAGGATTTCACTGTAATTACAACTAGATAAAAGGTAGATAAAACTGGTCTGTTTGTAATAATAATGTTTCCCTAATGTTTTCCTCAAGGCTAAATATCAACGAGGACCCAAAAAAATATTTGCTTGTCTTTGAACATGTTTCTGTTCTTTTCCAAGCAAAGACTGATTGCTTTTTTTCCTTTCTTTTTTCTTTCTGCCATTTACTTTGAGCCACTTAGTAACCGGCCGAAGTACTCACACTGCTAATGAAGACTTCATTCGAGTTCATGCTGACAAGTCTGGACTCAACACAGCCTCAGTCAGCTTCTGTGAGACCTGTGCACGGCGGGATTCATTTGATCTTACGTTGCATCTCACCGGTGGACATGAGAAACAGAAAGTGGTCTCTATTAGCTTGAAGCAGAGAATGAAGACGACAGTCTCACACTATGCTTTTATCACTAAGCACGCTCAGAGGTATTATTGTACAGTTAAACAAAGATGAGAGAGAGGAGAGATATCTGTCTGTGCTCAGGCAAACAGATTGAGACCTACAGTGTATGTTTCTGTCCACATCGTGTTAAACTGTAGGTTTGGTTTCAAGATCAAAAGCTGTATAAACAACTAAGTGAAACACACACACCACATCACTTTGATTTTTTTTTTCAAATACCTTCTGCCACTATAATCAAATTGTGATCTGGATAATGAACAGAAAATTGCAACATTTTGATTTATTTTTTTCTCTCATTCACTATCAATCATTTCCTACTGTGGTTGGAATTATTTTCTGGTTGTGAAACCCATTTGGAAAAACTCTTATGATAGCTGCCAGAGGACCCCCCTAATTTTATTATTATTATTTTAAGCTGTCCAGGGGCTTGTTTCACAAAAGTCAGATTTGTACATCCAGAATATCAGCTGTAAGTTAAGTTTGAACAAATCTTCAACTTGTCAACAGCTGTAATCAGTTGCTCACGAATCTGTGTATGGTTCGTTCTTTGTTTTTTTTTTTCCGTTTCAAAATAAAATTGCAAAAACAAAACAAGCATGTTATTTTTTTTTGTTTTTCTGTTTTTAAAACCTAAATGTAAAAATGCAAAATCGAATTAATAGAAAATCAACAGCGTTTGATTTTTGCTTTAGCCATCTAAATAAAAATAAAAT
>NW_013952657.1:319580-325405 GCF_001266775.1 Austrofundulus limnaeus
GGGGTGCAGCGTAGCAGGCACAAAGGAGGAGGGGAACTTGGCATAATGGCGTATGTGCCTCATTGTTTGTGCAACCATATCAAGGATTCATTAATTCAGGATTACAGCAAAATTCCAACTTAAACCCTCGGCCTATTTGCGTGTAACGGGTCCCTCCTGCAGCTGCAAAACAAGCCCAGATTGTCACCAGTCATTAAACATTAAAATTAAAACTGAGGCCTGTGGAGTTTTACATGGATCTTCTTGGACATTGACTTGAATTCAATGGCAAACCAATCTTTTCCTCTTCACCTTTGTAAATGTAGTTTTCATCCCATATGTAAATCTGAACTGCCCACATTGAACCTCTTTTTATTTTTCTTCACTTCTAACAACTGTTTTCTTGCATGCTTTCTGCCTACAATCTCCTTTCTTTCACTCCTCATCTGGTTTTACCAACACTATATGAGCTAATCAGTGTATAATCTCACTTTTAATTCTCTGCCTATTAACCTCCTGATATGGTTTGTTTTACCATTACCCCTCCACATACACACACATACACTTTAATTGCCCTCTGAGCTAAATTGTGGTTTATTTCCACATCATGACAGAGATATGCTGAGTTAATTATAGAGTGCAAATGAACATCACAGCAATCAGAGGAGGTGAAGGGAGGGGAAAAAACGGGGATTGAATGTAGAGATTGGTTCAGACTGCCAAATCATTTTCTCTGCATGACATCAATATCGGAGCTAATTTACTTGAATGTATTTTTTTTCTTCTTTTTGAGTACATGAATGTGAATGTGGATGCTGTCATGATGGCAAGGACAGGAGAGGAAAACAGTGGACATGGTTTGTGTTGTGCACCATGAACATCACTTTTCTTACAGTATTTTAGTCCTAAATAACATCATCTAATGTCAGATAGGCCTAGGTCATACAGCCCCTTTTAGCATCATCCAAGTACCACAAAGTGCTTCTGAAGATTATCTTATTCATCTATTGATTGAGTTTTATTTCCTGGATCTGCACCCCCCAAAATGTATTTCCTTTTTTGTTTTGTTTCTTTTATTATATTATTTTCTTTTTTTATTTATTTTATAGCTTTTACCACAGCTTTATTGGTGTTTGTCTCTTCCTTGTCCTCCAACAGCTGACCATGGTGGATGGCTTCTCCTTAACAAGTTTAAAATTTGGTCCTACACCCTGTTTAATGTACATGAAGTGTGTATGCTCTACCTCTTGGTATTGAAATTTATTCTTAGAGGAGACTATAAAATGCTTGAAGCTTAGTAAGTTTCCTTAGCACTTAACTGCAGCATACTTGTCAATCTTTCTACATTTTCAATGTTTAACTCGTTTTTTTCATTGTTACCATTTTTATCTAAGGCTGAGAATTAGACATAGACTGCCAAGCTTTTAAAAACTGGCAATTTCTGTATTTTTTTTCTTCTTCTTCAAACTTTAGATTACCTGTACATTAAAAACTTGACATGGTCGACTACAGAAAGAGAGCTGAAGAGCTCATTTCTCCCCTGCCTCTCTCAAGAAAAATGTATGTTTTTTTCCCCTCCATTTCTAATGACTAGTTTTCAGTGAAAGTAGGTAGGACTTCAGAGGAACAAGAGACTTAATTGGCTGAGCAGATGGCATCACACTTAAAGTCAGAAGTGCGTGAGGTATGGATCTTAGACCTGGGCCAGTTCCCAGGTGATAGCTCTGCTAGAGGAGCTAAGTCTCAGAGCAATTTGCTGTAAATCGAGAAAGGAATATAAAGTGAGTCAGAGAGGGAAGCACGGTGTGGATACAGAATAGCTCCCCATGTTTTCTGTTAGATATTTGCTCATAACTAATGGCTACATTTTTATTTATGTTATACCTTTTTAATAAAACCTCACAGCTAACATGACCACTTAAAGATAACTAGATTGTTTTGTGTAAAACAGATTACTACTACAAATTCAAAACGTAAGGAAATTCTCTTTATTTTTCCTATTGATATTTTCTTGCCTCATTAGCATCTGTTCCGAGGTGCTCCCTGGACACTTCCCTAATTTATGAAATGGAATATCTAACAGTAACATATTCATCAGACTGTTAGAAAACTATGTCAATCAATCTTTTTGGCGTTTGTCACATAAGCAAAGAGATAAAGACTGCAACAGTGCAGGCACAATTTACAACATGTTTAGCATTGGACAAATCGTCACGTGAGAACTGAATTACCCTCTGAGTCACAGTTTTACAACCTAATATTCTATAGCCATCACAATTCATATGAGTATGCCAAGAATTCGAGGGCTTTGTGAAACATTGTGAGAATTTAAGCTTATTGAGCTGTCAGTGTTGTTCTGGTGAGAATGAAATGGCACAACGTTAACAGTACAGATGCTTATCAACTCAGCAAAAACACCATCTTTTACTTTACTTGCCGACACCAGCTTCACTGCCAGCGCTAAGTGTGAGATGATTAAATACTTGCAAGAACTTGAAAAGTCCTTCTAGAGTTACACATTTTTTTATTATGTGGGATAGTTTTAAAATAAATGGCAGTGACTGGGAAGGTGACAAAATAATGATAAAGTTTCTGATAAAAATAGAAAAAAATAGCTGCAGTTCAAACATTTTTTGCATGAATTTCTCTTTTTTCATTTGGTTTAAGGAAAAAAAGAAATATATAGATACACTGCGTCTGCACCTAATTATTGCTGGTAACACTACAGAGAAGAAACATTTGGGCAATGCTTTTATTTCTCTGTACAGCTGATCATACGCCAAATGAAGGTAATTATGCCACTATCTGTGCCAGCTCATAATCACCACAGTTAAACTTCTGCTGTGTTGACAGGGAGATATAAAGAGTAAAGCCTGACGAAGTTCAGTTGAAACAATGAAAATGTTGAAACAGTAAGTTTTTTAGTCACATCAGAAAAATCAGTACAATTTGATGGAGATCATTATCTTCTCAATAAACAAAATGCAGACCAAAGCACATTTAAATTGATAGCACTCTAGGTCAAAGGTCATTTAGAATTTTTAGGGTTTTAAATTCATTTAGTCGGTATTTGATTTGTCTATGCTAAGTTGCTGTTAATGAATGGAATAAAACGTGTCAAAATCAATCCCTGTGTGACTTCATCTGGCTTGCCAATGAGGCCCTGCCTCCACTTTAATTTAATAATTTTTTTACATAATTTAATATAAAGGCAGATTTTAAATCGGTTACTAACTGCAAATTCACAATTATATATACATATACTGTATATATATATATATATAAAGAAGTTTGGCTCCTGAGCTGTTGGCTTTGAGTAACTGTGGCCCCCTGAAGAATTTAGTTGAATCTCAAGATAAGCTGCTTTAAAGCCAGTATTGAACATATCTTCCATAATGCATGTCAGTTATTTTATCTGCAAAATAATAGCATCCCACCACTAAGTGATGGTGCACAGGATTTAAAAAAACTAGTTTTTAATAGTATTTCTGTTTTATTTATTTCACATTTAGTCAGTAGTGCACATAGTACTTTTAGTGTTTAAGAGAAGACGTGTGAAATGCTGTTTCTATGCATGGAATACCATGTGGAGCTCAGTCATTGTTCGTTAGCAATGCTTAGCCACAGCAACAAGATTATGGATGTGATTTTTCATGTTTAATAAAAGTCAAACAGAAAACATTGAAGTTATTTATAATTTACCCTTTGAGTACCCTCTTGGTGCTCATGTGGTCCTCAGTGAAAATGAGTTTGACGCTTTTGGCACAAAACTGGATTGTACGGGAAAGCTCACTCATCACCTGCTGATGTCTTTCTTTTTGAATTGTTGTGTAAACTAAAATGTGCTTTTTTCTCTTTGAATAACAGACAGAAGAACTCTGATTCCACCCATGCAATACAAGCTGAAAGTGCTTTGTTTCACATTTTGAGGAATGTCTTTGAATCCCAGACCAATTCTTGTAAAACAACAGAAACCCTGGATCTTGTTCATACTGTGCAGATCAAACAGCCACCCCTGAAAACTTTTCTTTCTTGGTAAAGGAGCTACAATAAAGTTTGAAGTTGAAGAGATTTGCTGTCATTTTCTTCCTCTGGTGAAGCAAAACGGTGAAAAGTTAGCATCAGGGGGAGTGTTTTGCTGGTGTGTTTGTTAAGCATGTCCTGAAGCTGTTGGGAGCAGAGCGCTGGGAAAATGGTGCATTATAGAAGTGAGAAAGGGAAGTGGCAAAAAAGGAGGGAAATCTTTGATGAGGCCCCGGGAGTGACTCTAATGAGAAGTGAAGTGAGGGTGCTTCTTTCTTTTACTACAAACAGAGCTGTGCAACACCATTATATAATCAAACCAAAGACATAACTAATGGCTCTAATTAAAAAAAAATCACCATTCTGCATTCAGAAACTCAAACTCCAACAGAGAATCAAAAGCTTGTTTTGACAGTGCATTTAACGTTTTACTGCTTAAATGAAGGGCATGATTCTGTAATGAGTCATTATGGCAGTTAGCAAAAAGGCTAATGAACATTGTTCGATACGATTTGTTTTACCTACTTCATCTTGGTTTCAGGATGCTGAAAGAATACACTATAAATGTAATAAAAGTCTGTAATACGTACGGACATTACATTTAGTAATTTTTTTTAATAAAAAACATTTTTTTTGTTTTGTTTCTTTTAGTACAAAATACTTATGATTGGTTCACAAAGCAAGATAATTGTGCTAGTTTTTGGCTTGATTTTGCCCTTTAGACAATCTTAATCTGATTATCATGATGGTTCTAAAGCTAATTTTAGGAGATCATCTTGCTGTGTATGATGTGTTAAAGGCGATCTAGTTGGCTTAGAAAAACGTCAGGACCGCACCGACCTCAAATCTGGACCATTCCCCTCTACCATACGCCAAGACAATCCAACATGTTGAATATTCCAGATTTGAGGTCGGAGCGGTCCTGACGTTTTTCTAAGCCAACTAGATCATCTTGCTGTGTGTGATGTGTTAAAGGTGACCTAGTTGGCTTAGAAAAACGTCAGGACCGCTCCGACCTCAAATCTGGAATATTCAACATGTTGGATTGTCTTGGCGAATGGTAGAGGGGAATGGTATGCCTCACCAGAAAGTCTGCTGGACATTAAGGATCTTTTTTTTCTGTGTTAAAATAGTCCACTACCTATGACCATTGCTTTTCCCTCATCTGCAGTGTTTATTTACTCTGAACTCCCATTTGAAAAAGCATAAAAAAAAACAAACTGAGGCACTTGTAAACTTAAGATAATATAATCCTGTACAAACTGCTGTGGAGTGTCCCACTTCACTGGACATGATAGATAGATGCCAGTTTTCACCCATAGTTATGTCTAAAAAAGTTTATCTGTGTTATTTATATTGCTGCTGCCAACACATTTGACATCAGCTGAGTTGTTGCCAAGCTGCAAACAACATTCATGTCTTAATGAGTTGAATGCTGGCTCTCTGTCTGCTGCTCTTTCAGCTTCCCAACTGTTTGCCAATAAATCTTTCCATCAATAACTTAAATTGCAACAATATAAATTCAGCACTGGTGCTATAACTGTGTTTCTAAGTAAATAGATCTCTTCTGAACTGATCTCCATTAACCTCAAATCTCAAGTTATTTGCCTCAACCTGTTCTGTTTAGATGTCATTAATGCAGTATGCTAACAAGCGTATGGAGAGTTTTGGCCAAAAAATATATGTATTTTTTATTCTTTTTTTCCAAACCAAGAGTTTTCAAGCACCATAAAAATAATGTGACACATTATTTTAACAATAATGGTAAAGTGTAATGGCAGTTGTTTTTCATCCACATAAAAGGAATAAGAACAGAAATAAAC
>NW_013952657.1:326415-329467 GCF_001266775.1 Austrofundulus limnaeus
GTGTGTGTGTGTGTGTGTGTGTAATCACGGATGTTATATTGTCATTCGCAACACACATACAGTATATGTGGTGGAACGAAATTCTGTACCCAAGGTCCCGGTCTATCCAAAACAAATGCAGATAATAGAGGAAAACAATGAAAATACTCAAAGATTTCAAAATTTTTGCAACAACAAAATAGAAAATCAGATATAAAATGTGGGCAACAATGCCAGAATTGCAAATATACATGTGATCAGTGTGCAGTTACAGTTTGTTTTTGTTTTGATTTTGAGGTCTCGTGTTCCAGTCTGTGGTTTTAAGAGTTTAAGAGTCTCACAGCTTCTGGAAGAAACTGTTCCTCAGTCTGGTGGTTTTTCACCTGATGCTCCGCAGTCTCCTTTCTGAGGGAAGTGGAACAAAAAGTGTGTATGCTGGGTGGGAGTGGTCCTTCCTGATGCATTTATATTTACATATATATACATGACCAGAAAATACTAATTGCAGTTTCTTAACATTGAGCAAAACAAATGAACTTATATGATGTGTTATCAAGCCCAAGAACTTTTCAGCCCATCATCATTTATCTCATCACATAGTTTCTATTGTGATTGCTGCCTGAAAACTCAATTGTTTTCTTAGAATTTAAAGATAGATAAAGGTACCTTTTGTTTTGTCTGGTGCCACAAATTCTCCCTCTGAGGCTTCACCTCACCTGAGGACATGACTCGGTGGAAATTTCTGACCTCAGAAGGTTAAAAAAAACCTGTTCAATAAGTGGTTTTTGGTGCAAATGATGCACAGGTCAAAATATCTCATTAACCACTCAATGGATTTTAATTAAATAAGTTTTACAAATCTGTTATATTTCTTTATTCAATGGCAACAATTACTTTTAACATTCTTAGTAAAGCAGTGGTCTAAGCTGTTGTCTTCCAGCAAGAGAGTCACAGGTTTTATTCAGTCACCAGCTCCATCAACCTAACATGGAAAATCAGTAAGAAAAATGGATGGATGAATTCCTAGCAGCCTAGTCACCACAGTTCTTTAAATTATTATTAGTTTCTGTCATGTAAACCTTTTCGAAAGGTCTTTAGGTGTTACCAATTGTTTGTTTATAAGTGTTCAAATGCATTGAGAAAGTGTTCAAATGCATTGCATGCATGGAGCTGACTATTTTGATCGAATTACAAATTTTTTAACATTGCAAAAACACAATAATCACAACAGAACAAGAAAAAAATCCTAGCTAGTTGAAAAGATTTGATCTTTATGTTCTGATAACTAAAATCATTTCTAAAACTGGGTTCCACAAAGCTGGGGAAGAATGTAGGTGTGTCTCTTGGGACCATGTACCCATGACATTGGGAAAGATGGCGTCTGCAACAGAAACGGTGAATGTTGCTGTGTCAAGCGTCTGTGATACATGTCTCGAAGCTTACCGCTTTTCCAGTTGAAGGATTTTAAAATTTTATTGTTTGTTTTTAAATCCTTGAATGGTCTGGCGCCGTCTTATCTTTCTGAGCGTCTT
Source organism: Austrofundulus limnaeus (assembly GCF_001266775.1). Taxonomy (NCBI): domain Eukaryota; kingdom Metazoa; phylum Chordata; class Actinopteri; order Cyprinodontiformes; family Rivulidae; genus Austrofundulus; species Austrofundulus limnaeus. The sequence goes on from NW_013952657.1 coordinate 327,927, forward strand.
AACCCATTAATATACTGTCTTGTCACCTCAGATCAGTTAATCAATCACTCCTTTCCATTCCCAGAGCTCGACTGGTGACAGAAGGAGAGAGGACTTTTATGGTCAGGGCTCCCAGTTTGTGGAATGCCCGTCCACTAAATATTAGACAGGCCTCATTATTTTCTTTCAAATCTTTATTTAAGACTTACTTTTTTAATAAGGCTTTTAATATTTGATAGGTTTTTTTTTTTGGTTTTATTGTATTTGATGTGGTATATTTTGTTTCATAGTGTCTTTGATGTTTAACTTATTTTTTAATGTAAAGCACTTTGTAACATTTGTTTAGAAAGGTGCTATACAAATAAAGTTATATATATCTTACTCTGCAGACACAAGAACCCAGCATCCTCTGTGCTGCTCAGACTGCAGTTTCTCTTCCGGGATCTTCATCCAAACAAGAGTTCTGAGCTCATTTTTGATTGTGAGAAATCAACATGAAGCTCTGTTTTACAATAGCTGTTCTGCTTATAACAGCTTGTCTGTTTGTGCCCTCTATACAAGCAAAACCTGGTAAATTGGTGTTACGTTCCCCTTGGCTGTCTAGGAGTTCGGGGAAACAGCAAATAAAAGAAACTGGGCAATGAAGGAACATAACTCAGGAGGATCAAAATAAAGAATGATTTATTCAGAAAACTAAGATAGCCTGTAATGGAGGAAAATAACCTGAAATAAAAACAGTGGAATTCTGGGAGTGAAATCACTGAACCCTCCCCAACTCCCATAAACAAAAAGGGTGCCTGGACCCACAGGGGCAAAGGCTCATGTGGCTCAGCCACCAACTAAAGTAGACAAAACTCTGTGCACCAAACACATTAACCCCTGTCAAACACCAAAGGGTCACAAAACTGACCCTACAGGATGGGGAACCAGCACACCAGAAGCTAGTCATGGGCAGTTTGAAGCTGAAGCTTTGGAGCATGTATTGAAAAAAACAACACACTGTTTCAGAAGCACTGTGTCGGAGCTTGATTCGTTTGGTAAAAGTCACATGATCAGTGACGTCCGAAGCTTCGAAAGTGGTGAAGTTACGTCACTGCTTTGGTACCTGATTCAAAGGTTCATGAGGAAATGAATCATTGGCTGGATTCATGGTGTGTTTTGATGGCAAATGCGCAAAATATTACAAACCAGTGAAGGACTTATTGTGAGACAGAGAGGCAAACAAATGTATGTGTTTAGTTTGTCATGCAGTTTATAAGCCTGGGCCAGACAGTGGAAGTTCGGTCTAACACACACACGAACCCACAAAGAACCTTTGCTGCGAGCGCACGTGCACGCACGCATGCACACACGCACGCACGCAAACACACACACACACACGGTCGGACCGACACACAACTGCGCACGGCTTGGCTCATCATTAAAAAGAAAGCAAGGAGAGCGCAAGACACATCCCAGAGCAGAGTTTCATTTGTTGCACAGGTGATGCTTTTCATAAAAAACAAAACCTCGATGATGACAATGCCCTGTCCTCAGGGGGACGGGCTGCAGGGAGCATTACA
>NW_013952657.1:329737-332539 GCF_001266775.1 Austrofundulus limnaeus
TTATTGTATTTATTGGTTTTAAGAATGTGTGAAATAATCTAGTAGCCTATATTTTATTTTTTTTTTGGGAAAAGGGGGCAGATAACATAAAGTTAGTTTTCTTCTGCTTTCTGTCTTTCATTTTATTTGTGATTTTTTTGTATAGAATTATTTTTGTTTTTAAATGAAAAGGAATTAAGATCTTAAACTTGAAATAAGACAGACACAATTTAAATTTATTTATAACTTTATTCTCACCCATAAAAAAAGAAAATCTATTCAAACAACACAATGGCAACCTGATAGCAAACAGAAATATCATTAATTAAAAAGCTGTCAACTCCTTCATGATGAAGTGCTTCACTTTGTGTTGTTTCAAGAAGCTTCTCACACTTTTGGCCACAGAGTGGAGTCAAAGAGAACTGTGTTGGAAAGCTTTGAGTAATGAACCCTTTTTCAAAGCAAGCTTCAGTGCTTCAGAAGAGCTTCATTTGCTCATCACTACCAGAAGCTCAGGTACCTGCAGCAGCCCACCAGTTCTCCACAAAACACCAGCAGACAATCACCAGCAGCTCACAAGCTGCCCCAAATGGTCATAGGCATCGAGCTCAGCTTCACACCAGGCCTTATTCTCTGCTCATCAGAGGGCAGAGTGAAACCACCTGCACCTGATTAAGCTGCATGAGCTCAGCAGCAGCAAAATTAAAGAGGAGAAACATACGTACATTGGCTTTCTGCTTGGACTTTAGAAGAAGCGGACGTGCTTTCGCTCTCTCTGCCCCCCCCCCCCCCTCCTCCCTGCTTAGCTGCTTTTTCGAGCTCTTTTTTCACCTTCCATCCGAAACTAAAGGAATTATGGATTTGGTCATTTGGACTCTGAATGAAATTGACACTTTTTTTCTACACTTGGAACAAGGGGAACATGGCTGTCTGGGTGGGATGGTTGCTGCTGGATTTGTCTTGATTCCTGGGGCTGGAATCTGATGTGTCACCACCACTTTCCATCAAAGACATGGACGATCTTTATTTAATTGGATTATGATAACTGGATTCCTGCTGATCGGCAGAGGAGGGTTCCATATTTATCGAAAGGTGAAAGTGACCCTGACAGTGGATTGGGCCTTTGAAGAGTTGTTCGGGCTCACTTGAAGGATTCTGCCGGTTGGAAGTACACAGACTCTCAGCTGGGGGGAAAATTTGCAAACTGGATGTGATTCTGAGGATCACAACTCAGGAGCGACGCTTTGGCATGTATGGACTACAGTCTGGGTGAGCTTCAATTGGTGAGAGGCGAGGAATGACCCCAAATTCGGCTGATTGGCTTTTTTTTTTTTGCCACCTCAGAGTTTGCAGTAAAGACGTTTCAAAAGCAGCAGGAATTTCAAGGTTGCTTTGTTCCAAAACAATTGAATTAGCTATCTGGCTCCCAGTGGCACAGCCTTGAGGGCAATGCTTATCTTAACTTTCACAGGATGAAATGTCAACGAAGAGCTGGATTCGCTCCCACCTCCATCACCAACCTGAGTTGGAACCGGCCTTGGAACTCAATTGGCTGAGGAGGAGGAAAATCTCTGAACTCTAGCAAACTGAGTAGAGACAATAACATCATGTGACTCTGGACTCTGGATGGGGCCAGAGTTGGGCCCAGCACGGACACCCCACCCAACATCACCTACTCCTCTGAACCCGCTCCATCTTACCTCCCCTTGAAGTATATCTGACCTAACCTGCATAATTTTATGCAACATAACACTTTAAAACAAAACAAAAATAAACGAATAAAAACTTATACATTTACTGAATCAACCTAAAATTACAGGACTTAATCCAAACATTACAGACTAAAATTACAAGACTTAATTGAGTCTTAGCTTAAAACTTTGGCAAGTGATCTCACTAAGTGTGACTTAATTCTGAACGTTTCATTAAATTTTTAAGTTATTCATGAGATATTTTGCTAAACAGACAGTCTACCTTCAATTGTGGACAATTAAAATGGACAATTTTCACATCTCATTTGTTTGAGTTTTGGTTTGTAAGATTTATGCAGAAATTACTCTTTCTCACAATATCTCTCAGATTTTTGCTAAAACCAGGTCAACATCCAAAGCACTCTAAATGTTTTTCTCCTTTAAAGCCATGTCAGTATGACACTTAAACTGCCCTGGAGCTGACAAATGTTTGCTTGATTACATATCTGGTTGTGCTCCTCCTATTCAAAGGGAGAGATACAGTACAATATTTAAGAAAGTTTATAACAAAGATTGTGTTCAATCTATTTAAATTAAAAATGTTAAAGCAATCATAGTTTCTCTCAAAGCTCATATTTGTCTGACTGCATGAATAATTGTTTTCTCATTTTCCGCAGCAATTCCTGGGTGTCCACCTCCAAGGGATGGACCTTGTATTGTTGAGTGCAACAGGCACAGACCATGCATAGATGGTATATGCTGCTTTAATGGATGTGCTTTCACATGCAAACCACCAATACCAAGTGAGAATAAATAAAGTGGCAAAAAATATTCACTTACTCTCCTCATAATGCTGCCATGAACAGGTTAAATGTTTGTTTTTGGTATTTTTGCTTTTCAGGTTAGCACAAACTTTGTGGAACACATCTGTTCATTCCTCACTGTGGTAATGTTAATGATAGTGAATACAGCTGCAAGAAGAAGTGCTCTCTAAACAGATGTGAAGACACCTGTAAACAATGTTTTTTTAAAAACACCAACTGAGCTGCATCATACAGTCCAGTATGCTCTTCTTTGGTTTCTTTAATAAAGTCATGATGATCAAAACTCAGTGCATTGTTTATATATATAT
>NW_013952657.1:332575-339099 GCF_001266775.1 Austrofundulus limnaeus
GTGTGTGTGTGTGTGTGTGTGTGTGTGTGTGTGTGTGTGTGTGTGTGTGTAATCAGAGAATACTAATTGCAGTTTCTTAACATTGAGCAAAACAAACGGTAAATAGCTTGAACTTATATGATATGTCATCAAGCCCAAGGACTCCAAATCATTTTACATTATAGTCATTCAAAAGGTTGTAAGCTACCTTGTAGCCACAGCTGCCCAGWGTCAGACTGACAGAAGTGAGGCTGATATGCAATGACTCCACCAAAACACAATGACCATCAACAGGCAAGGAGGTGCAGTGCTCATCATCCCAAGACCTAAGACTGATGTGGGTTTAAACCAGCAACCCACTGGTCACACAACTCCCCCCTACCTAAACTTGTCAATCTGAACTGTTGAACTTTTCAACCCATCATTAATCTCATAACATAGTTTCTATTGTGATTGCTGCCTGAAATCTCAATTGTTTTCTTAGAATTTAAAGATAGAAAACATTACCTTTTGTTTTGTCTGGTGCCACAAATTCTCCCTCTGAGGCCTCACCTGAGGACATGACTCGGTGGAAATTTCTGACCTCAGAAGGTTAAAAAAAACTGTTCAATAATTGTTTTTGCTGGAAATGATGCAAATGTCAAAATGTCTCATTAACCACTCAATGGATTTTAATTAAATAAGTTTTACAAATCTGTTATATTTCTTTATTCAACAGCAACAATTACTTTTAACTTTCTTAGTAAAGCAGTGGTCTAAGCTGTTGTCTTCCAGCAAGAGAGTCACAGGTTTTTATTCAGTCACCAGCTYCATCAACCTAACATGGAAAATCAGTAAGAAAAATGGATGGATGAATTCCTAGCAGCCTAGTCACCACAGTTCTTTAAATTAGTATTAGTTTCTGTCATGTAAACCTTTTAGAAAGGTCTTTAGGTGTTACCAATTGTTTGTTTATAAGTGTTCAAATGCATTGCATGCATGGAGCTGACTATTTCGATTAATTTAAAAAAAATTAAAAACACTGTTGACAACATTGCAAAAACACAATAATCACAACAGAACAAGAAAAAATGCCTAGATAGTTGAACAGATTTGATCTTTACCTCCTGATAACTAAAAGAATTTCTAAAACTGGATTCCACAAAGCTGGGGAAGAATGTAGGCGTGTCTGTTGGAACCATATATCTTACTCTGCAGACACAAGAACCCAACATCTTCTGTGCTGCTCAGACTGCAGTTTCTCTTCCAGGATCTTCATCCAAACAAGAGTTCTGAGCTCATTTCTGATTGTGAAAAATCAACATGAAGCTCTGTTTTACAATTGCTGTTCTGCTTTTAGCAGCTTGTCTGTTTGTGCCCTCTACAGAGGCAAAATCTGGTAAGTTGAAGTTTTCTTCTTCCATGTGTTTCATTATAATTTTAATTTGAGTTTTTGTTTGTTTAACCAATGTAGAAATGCAATAACTTTAATAATGTTAAGCCCACTTTTCTCTAAAACCAGGGTGGTGCCCAAGAAATCCTCAGTCTCATGGACAACGTTGTAGCCATGACTACGACTGCACTGGAAGATATAAATGCTGTTACGTCTATAATGGATGGTACTGCGTTTATCCTTATTGGTAAGAGACATAAAGTTTACTAAAATCCAAGGTATTATTTTGTAAGAACTGTTTTAGTTATATCAAGCTTGGATTGATGAAAGTAATGGAGTATATTTTTGATAAAAACAAAAAAGGCTTAACATAAAAAAAAATATAGCATGAAAAAAATTATAAGTTTGACATTTTTTCAAATTAATAACCTGCTACTAAAGCCATGTGAAAATTTAAACTACATACTTTAAATTAATTTTAATGTAACAAATATTTATGAACACAATCTTGTTTAAGGAGAAAAATGTAAAACGAAAACAAAATAAATTCATATTTCTCTTGTGAATTTACAAAAGATAATTGAACCATACACACCACAAGCATCTCTGTGGTTGCCAAACACTGAGGGCCAAACTGAGGCAAACAGCTGCTGACACTCATTAAACCTCTCTGTACCTGAAGGCCAGGTAACCACACCTAGTGCCTCTGGCACTACACTGCCATCTGTGCAAACGATGTACAGTAACTACTAAATTAAATCCCTTACTCACTGAAAACAATAAATGAAAACACAGATAATTTTATGCAACATAACAATTACAAAACAAAACAAAAATAAATGAATAAAAACGTATACAATAACTGAATCAACTTAAAATTACATGATTTAATCCAAACATTAAAGACTAAAATTACAAGACTTAACTGAGTCTTAGTTTAAAACCTTGGCAACTGATCTCACTAAGTGTGACTTATTTCTGAACGTTTCATTATATTTTTAAGTTATTCCTGACATGTTTTGCTAAACAGACAGTCCACCTTCAATAGTGGACAATTAAAATGGACAATTCTCTCATCTCATTTGTTTGAGTTTTGGTTTGTAAGCTTTATGCAGAAATTACGCTTTCTCGCATTACCTCTCAGATTTTTGCTAAAACCAGGTCAACATCCAAAGCACTCTAAATGTTTGTTTGTTTTTTCTTGTTTTTCAGATGAGCACAAACTTTGTGGAAAACATCTGTTCATTCCTCACTGTCATGAAGATAAAGATGGTGAATGCAGCTGCAAGAAGTGCTTTAAACAGATGTGAAGACACCTGTAAACAAAGTTTTTTTTTTTCCTTAAAAACACCAAATGAGCTACATCATACAGTCCAGTATGCTCTTCTTTGGTTTCTTCAATAAAGTCATAATGATAAAACCTCAGTGTATTGTTTATGTGAGTTTCTGCCTTGGTACATTTTCTTTTGGATACCAATATGTCAAACTACGTTTCAAAGGTGTTTTGGTACATTTACCATTTAATAACAGAATCACAATCACCTGAATGTGGTCACATTAACACATCATTCAGAGTGATCTACAAATGCATGCTGTTGGTTTTGGTTCTCATTTCTGCATGTATGCAGCAAATGCAGATGGCATTTTTATTGTTATCAATAAAAATAATTAAAATGGTYAGGAGTCTTTGAACAACTTTCATTTGGTTTATTTTAGCTGTGCTGTACAGGGAGCTGGACAAAGACCACATTAGCTAAAACTAATAAAGTTATCAAAAAAGCCTTTAGCCTTTAGTTGATATGTTGATATGAAGTCTGGGTGTAAGACTCAGTTTCTGTACTCTGTAGTTTGATACAAATCACTGGTAATTAAAAGTCYAAATGTGAGAAAATGGTAAACGTTGTTTCCTCCTTCCTTCATCACTTTATCATGAATCATATAATGCTCCATTTTACCAGTCAGAGTAACAACATAACCAGCTGATGATGAGCACTTCACTTTCTCACTGGTTTTGCTGCTCAGGTCCAAAATGACAGAGACAAACAGCAGAATGTACAGGTGCACCAGCACACAGAGGAAATTCAATGATGTTTCACATACATGAAGGGGTACGAAAGTTTGGGCACCCTTGTTAATTTTACTGATTTACCTTTATAAATCATTGAATGTTTGGATAAAAAAAATCAGTTAAATATATCATATAGAGGACAAACACAGTGATATTTGAGAAGAGAAATGAAGTTTGTATGATTTACAGAAACTCTGCAATGTTTGGTTAAACACATTTAGGCAGGTGCATACATTTGGGCACTGTTGTCATTTTATTGATTTCAAAACCTTTAGGACTAATTATTGGAACTGAAATTTGGTTTGGTAAGTTCAGTGACCCTTGACCTCCATAAACAGGTGACTCCAATTATGAGAAAGGGTATTTAAGGGGGGCAATTGTAAGTTTTTCTCCTCTTTGCATCTTGTCTTACAGTTTACTGATGGTGGCGCCAGTGCGTGGCAGCCCTACCTCTGTCAGTGTGCCCCAGGGCAGCTGTGGCTACAATCGTTTTCCATCATCAGTGTGTGAATGTGAGTGTGAATGGGTGAAAGTCTGGGGTCCAGAGGGACTTGATAAAGAGCTCTATAAGTTCAGTCCATTTACCATTTTTTTTACCATTTAGCCAAAACCACTGTCAGCTCATCCCTCACTGTCATGATGCTAATGATGGTGAATGTAGCTGTAAGAAGCAGCACTCTGTAATCAGATTTGAAAACACCTGTAAACAACCTTTTGTTTTGTTTTTTAAAAACCAACTGAGCTGCATCATATAGTCCAGTGTGCTCTTCTTTGGTTTCTTTAATAAAGTCAATGATAAAAAAAAAAACGTGTATTGTTTATTTGTGTGTCTGCTTCTTTACCTTTTGGTGATGCCAGTTTGTCAAACAATCTCTCAAAGGTGTTTTGTATTTTTACATTTTATTAACAGAATCATCTGAATGCCATTCTAAATCATTCAGAGTGCTTTACAAGTATAAACTGTGGGTTTTGGTTCTCATTTCTTCATTTTTGCAGCAAACGCAGATGAAATTTATGTTCTCAATAAACATAATTAAAATGATCAGGGGCCTCATGTATAAACGGTGTGTACGCATAAAAAGTTACATGCACCAGGTTCTACGCCCACGTTGTGATGTATAAAAACCAACGTTGCGTGAAAGTGTGTGTATATTTACGCACACTATTCACCTGCTCTGAGAATGTGTGGCAGCCACGCAAAGTTTTTCAGTCGACAATTTTAACTCACAAAGTCACGAATCTGACCTGAATCCACAGAAATATGACTGTTGTGTTTTCTGGATGTAAGGAGTGTCTGAACACAGTGTTAGATTTTAATTTTACTTTGAGTTTTTATTGTTTAAACTCGAACGATCATGAAACTGAACCCCGGGAATGAAAATCATTTAACCTCAGACAAGAAAATAGATCAGTCTAAAGATGATCAAAAGAACCTCAGTCCAGTCTGTAAACTGTTTTTATATTTTTGTCACATAGTTGAAAACCTTTTGGGTCCCGGGCCAGAAAAACCCGACACATTACGTGCGACATAAAAAATAAATAAATAAAATAGTCTGAAGAGAGGGCGCAAAATCGGATGCAAATGGTGGCTCACTGTACGGTAAGAATAATTATTTTTTCTGTGTGTAACCTTCTGATTGATGCTGAGCTGAGTTGTGGCCGGAGCGCAGCAGCTGCGCTTTGGGTAGATTCTCGCGCCAGGCGTGCACACACTCGCCAGCTAGGAAGGTGTTCATATGTGTCAACCTCTTTGGACGTTTACCTGTCTGATGAGCCTCAAAAATCTATATTTTTTGCTAAAAATCTGTAGGATACCACTCGTACCTGCGCGTGGGGGTGGGGTGGGGGTCTGTGGAGATGACAGCGCCTGCTGTAACGCAGGAGGAAAGGAGAGAGGAAAAAGTGGATAACGGGATGCTTTTTTTAAAAAATCCGTTCAACACCGTGTTCAACTAAATAGACAACTAACCAGACCAACATCACATTCGTGAGATGTCTGTAAATTTCAGGAAAATCTCAGGCTTTGGTTATCCCGTGAGAATGCACCACATAAAACAATGACACCCCGCTACTTATTTAGACAGTTTTCTCACTCATTCTCCATTTAATGTATAATTTTTCTGCATCTAAAAATAATTTCTGATCCCACAGAGAGGACAATCTGAGGAGAATCTCACACCCTGGACACATTTACATCTATTTTACATATTTAAATGGAGGCGTGTCAGGGGAGGTTTCTCATGTGCGCTCAGTTCTACGTTCATTGGGATGTATAAAGGAAATTGCGCAGGAACATGCGTGTGCATGGTTTTATACATCCGAATTTTTTGGTGCGGCGCACTTTTCTAAAATTGTCCGTACGTCAACTTTTAGTGTGAAAGCTGCGCAATCCTTTATGCATGAGGCCCCTGGAGTCTTTGAACATCTTTCGTTGGGTTAATTTAGGCTGTTCTGTAAGATGAAATACAAATTCATAAACAGGAAAAAAGGTCCTATCTCCTTTTTTTGTGCATTTTTTTTTTGGGGGGGGGGGGAGTTGTCTGTGTGTGTATGTGTGTGTGTGTGTGTGTGTGGTCTTGTTTTTCTTACATTGCGGGGCCCAGATTTGAGGAAAATGCAGCCTCGTGGGGACCGGGTGCTCCTTGTGAGGCCCAAAGCCTGGGCCCCACAACTTCGGAGGCTGATTTGGGGTGTGGGGATTAGGTTTAGGACCAAGGTGTGAATTGAGTTTAGGTTAGTTTTAGAGTCAGGAAGGTACCTGTGAGGTTAGCGTTAGGGTTTGTGGTCAGGGAGGTCAGGATATAAATTCACCAAAAAATGAATGGAAGTCAGTGGGAAGTCCCTACAAGGATAGGGAGACATAGTGTGTGTGTGTGTGTGTGTGTGTGTGTGTGTGTGTGTGTGTGTGTGTGTGTGGAGATATGTAAGAAAGAAGAAGAGATGAAGACAAATGTGAGGAGGATGACCTCTGACCCCTCGCTGCTTTCCCTTCAGCTTTCGGCAGATATTTATGTTTTCTTGTATAATAACAGATTTTCTCCTCAGCTGGATGAAGAATCACACACACACACACACACACACACACACACACACACACACACACAC
>NW_013952657.1:339109-340221 GCF_001266775.1 Austrofundulus limnaeus
TGTGTGTGTGTGTGTGTGTGTGTGTGTGTGTGTGTGTGTGTGTGTGTGTGTGTGTGTGGACAGATCTGCATTTTCTTCAGATACGCTGTGAATGAAGATGAAATAGGAATGTAACTCTGTAAATCACTTTATTTAATGCCATTATTCATTATATCTGTGTGAATCTGTTTGCCCCTTTTTTAAAGTTGGCAAATTTATGGACATTTGGCTACTTTTGAAATACAAGACAGCTGAGAATTTGACAGGATTTATAATTTTTTAAGTGTTAAAAAGTCAGAGTGACATGTTTGTACAATAATAATTTGCTTAATAGGATGATTTCCACATTAAAAATAAAAAATCTCCTTTTCATTACAACAGCTCAGTATAGGAAATATAAGTGTAAAAGAAAGCAGAATAAATAATGCCTTTCACCATGTTGTCTCTATGCAGAGCAAGCAAGCTCTTATAAATAAAATGAACATAAACTGCAGCAGTATTCTTTACATTAACATATACCACATTTTTAAAAACACAAAGCGTCACATGCAGCTTACATTTAAAATGACTATTATAGGATTTGGGTTCTGTGGCACCTGGATATTCCTTATCAAAAATTTATACAATTCTGCAGCTTTTATGAACTCACTCCACATCACGAGAGGCATGCATGTGGTTTGCCTCAATCTTTAATTACACTTCACATGCTAAAATGGGATATAAACTAAACATTTACCAGCAGGGACACCTTTTCATTTCACGGTGGGTTGCTCTCTTGTGTTCTTGACACAAGTGAGTGCATCTGCCAGTGCATTAAACACGGATGATGAGTGTCTCCTTACCATCAGAGCTTAATTAGCTATTTAAAAACTCTGCATTAAATCTCTGAACTAATGATGCCTTGGGAATTAATGCAGGCAGTATTGGTACAGTGTAATTGTGTTAAGACAGTTCATCTCTATTTTCTTCTGTAATTTCAGTAACTAGTTCAAGTTGTTAGTTGGGGAATCCGAGGATAATGCATTTCTGTCATAAGAACATACACTCACCGGCCACTTTATTAGGTACACCTGTCCAACTGCTCGTTAACACTTAATTTCTAATCAGCCAATCACATGGTGGCAACTCAGTGC
>NW_013952657.1:342270-349254 GCF_001266775.1 Austrofundulus limnaeus
CCTTGTTTTTTATAAAATTGTGAATGAAATTTGTGGATCTTTATGATAAATTAAAATAACATTTAAAACCCACCAAGAGAACATGAGAAGCTGTTTTTATTTATTTTTTTAATATATAATTTTTTGACTGGGGTGTTAAACAGAGAATCATCTTTGCTTTAAGATAGGGCAAACAAATGTTCTGTTAGTTAATGTGGTTTAATTAGAAAAACTCAGTGAATCTCACAGACAGACAGCCTGCGCACGCAGTGACGCACTCATACAGCAGTCTCTCAGGAGGAGAGTTTAGTCACTCACACAGAGTTGGACAGATCTGTTCGATAACAACATTCTGAACATATATTTAATATAAAGTTAAGTTTTACAGACCAAAGTCTCTGGTAGCTCAGGAGCAAAGTGCAGGAGGAGCAGAGAAGTCAGGACTGATCGCATTGCTGCAGTTACTCCAGTAGAGCCGGCCCACTGCTTCAACCAAAATTGCTCTCACTGAAAGTCCCGCCCTGCTCTGCTCTGATTGGACAAAATGGCTCTGGACTTTGTCTGATTTGTTGAAAGCAGTGTCCATTTAATCCTTATATCAGGGTCCCGCTGTGTCGCACCGAACGATTCATTCACACCAGTGCCACTGGATTCTTTTTTATTTTTTATTTTTTAAGAAATCAGGTCGTGTTTGCGACCAAACTGGTCACACTCTAGAGCCCTGCTAATTGTTGTTTTGACAGACAATCAGGTACAAGCTTAGGTGCGCAAGGGAGCTTTATGACATTACATCTGGGGCGGTTTTTACTTTTTTGACCGCGCATGTGTACCTGCGCACTGCTTATGTGCACCTCTGCTTATGATGCTCTCATAAAGTTAAGCGACAAGGTCAGTAACAGCTTGATTAATTTATTCACGCTTTTATTATCAAAACTCAATATTGAAGTACAATTTGTATAGTTATAGGAAACTGTATTCAATAACAAATGCATATTCATCAAATAATGAGGAGGCTGAATTATTCAGGTCCAAAGGAACTTTAAAGAAAACCAGTTCAGGGCAGTTATGAAAGACAACCTCGGGTTCAGAGGTCATGGTCAGGAACAGCATTCTTCAAGCTATATTGGTATGTTCTGCACCTGCTTTCCAACAGCTTTTTAACTTCATTAGCCTCCCTGTGTGGTCACATGTAATGTATTTCATTATGAGCAAATTTATTCCAATGTCAAATCTTAAATTTAAATACATATCTTAAATCTTGTATCTAAATCTAAAATTAGATATCTTAAATCTTGTATCTAGCGTTTAAATCTCAAATTTAGATATTTGCTAAATAACCACACCCCTTCTACATCTCAACTCGTGACCACACTCCCAACACAAAGGAATTTGAACCTGAGACACATTAAATTCAAACAAGCTTTTGCAAAAATTGTAACAACAGGCAATCAAATATTGATAAAATCATTAAATTAATGTTTGTCTAAATATGAAAAGGAGGTGAGATGGTATTTAGGAAAATATTCTCTGAAATGTGAAAATTTACAGTCATTCATCGTCAATTAGGCAGTTATTTAAACAACAAAAATTAGTATTCCTAAAGTCTGAAAAGGTTTTTTTTTTTTTTTTTTTTTTTGTGGTTTGATTCCTTTGTTACCCATTTGTTAACAGCTTTATATCGCACAGCCCAGCATCTCATGGCCTATGAACTTTGTGTTCTTGACTCATTTTTTTCCTTTATTTTCCTTTTTTTTTCTTTTTTAAGTTTCAGGTCACTTTCTCGTGATGTATGGCTGCTGCTACTTTTACCAAGGGACACGGCGTGGTTCACTGCTGTGTGTTTACTTTTCTGCTCCACAGTGCAGCCTGTGTAACCAGAACACTGATAGCAGGTAGCCCTATTTAGGGATTTGGGACAAAGCTGCTGCACAAGTAGACTACGATAAATGAATGTGCGTGTAACTGGATTCACAATGCATGGAAACATGAGCATGTGCATATATCGAGCCAAACTCTCAGAAGAAGACACCAGAGGACGTCTGGTTCATAATGCTTTTTGGTAGTGGCAGTGATGGATGCAGCAGAAAAGAAAATCTAACACTGTGGGTGCAGTGAGTGTGTAAAATACTTCTTACAATCCCAGGAACATGCATGTATATCAAACTACTTTTTTTCAATTGCTTTGGGTATGTACTACACAAACGTGGAACTGGTACATAACTTGTTAGTAATATCGATATAGTTTGTTTTGCTTATTCTAATTGGGCTGTGGTTAAAATTCGATATATTCGTGAATATTCACATTTTTGAAACGCATAGATCTGCACTACTGTCAAACAGATTTTCTTCTTGAATTGTATTTGAATGCAAATATATCAGGGGGGACATGGGATTGCCAAAATACTGTAAATGATCTATTTCACCTCAGACATTTTCATGTGTCATTGCAAAATATGCCCAGGTCTAATAGTGACCTTTTTACAGGTTCTGAGACCCATGTGTAAAATCAGACAACTACATCCACAGCTATTTCTGGTACTCAAGGTCAGCATTATAGTCTAGTCTTTTAGTGACTTACACCTGCTTTTCTGTTAACTTGCACATACAATCGCACTTATTTGTTTGTTTTATTGGTGTTTTACCTTGTGGTAAAGAAACGTCCTCAACATGCAACGCTGACGGACACTGGAATGACTGCAGAACACAGTGCTGTTTATGAACCAGAAGTAGGCTTGCAAATATCTAGACCACAATGCATCCCAAAATACTGACCTGTGCAAAATTATCTGTAAAACGATCAAATTGGAGGCTGCGTTCCACTTAGGCAAACATTCTGCCATGTGCATGCAACATCTCATTTTATTGGTCATTACCCAGAGTTTATGTTCACAGATGAGGGCTGGAACTGAGATTTATTGGTAAATTGACAGTTTTACCTGTCAAATTACCATTTTCTTTTATCACTATAGACTGCAACAGCATCCACATCACTATACTGTACTCACAGCCCACTAAAAACGATATAGTAAAGTCTACCAGGTTAATTGTTTTTATTATATAGCTTGACAGTTACTGGCTCATTAAAGAAGACGTATTAATTTGGAAATAGAATAATGGTTTAAGAAATTAAGGTCATTCTATATTTTGTAAGAAAGTAGGGTTTTTATGTAAAACAGTGGAGGTTTCTAAACTTTGGTTTACTGACAGAAAGTCTAGAAAGTTTAATTTATTGTGTGCTCAATAAAAAGGCAAAACCTGCAAATTAATGTGAAATATGAAACAGGTATTTGTGGGCATCTGATCAACGAAGGAAGTGGAGCAACTAAATGTTCCATTTTTTCAAGTGGGTATACAAACCCAGGTTTTTGTTTTTGGTTTCCTACTTTTTTGATTCAAACAAAATTCTTATCACTCTCAGCAAGCAGAAAAATGCATGCATTTTATATATTTATATTTTTAGTTAAATTAAAAATTTAGCATTACCAGTAATTAAAAAAAATTTAAGAAAACGCACACCCAAACACCATACACATCTTTGACCTGGTTTAGCCTATCACATATGGAGAGCCGTTTCATACAAAATACAATAAATAAATAAATAAATAAATAAATAAATGAATAAATAAATAATGTAATTAATAAAGTATTAATATTACATCAAATACATAAATGTTCCCATGAAGAAAAAAACAAAATTATTATGTTATAATACATTTTTAGCAATTTATTTATTTATTTATTTATTTATTTATTTATTTATTTATTTATTTAATTATTTATTGTATTTTGAATGAAACAGCTCTCCATAATCACAGCCCTACACTAATAACCCTTAGTAAAACATTTGTCAGCCACAAAAAGCAAAATTTGGTTCTTTAAAGAGTTAAAAAGTGGTTGTATCCTTTTGACTCAGCATTACACATAATATAAAAATGTGCATAATCACACTGTTCAGCTTAGTGCCTTCAATCAAACAAAATGCAGACATGAATGTGAAGCACATGCAGATTTGTAAGCTCCTATGGACTTGTTCACATCTTGACTGTAATTGACAAAGATTTGGCCTGAAATTCAAAGTTTTCAAAATGTCTAAACATTCTTTAAGATTTCTGATAGAGCTCTGCAATTAGCAGAGCTTAGTAAAGAAAAAACTCAAGTCTTCTAACTTTAGGCTCTCTGCACATTCAGCTGAGCTACAACGACACAATCATAAACACTACTACTATATAAAACGATGTATAGTATCCCTGTGGAAAAGTCAGAGTTTGTCATTGCTTACCTTTTTTACAACTTAGTCAAGGATCCATCTGTTCATTTGTTAAAAATAACATGAAGAATTAGCACATGTACATTTCAAGTTATCAACCTATTTTAAACTTTGCAAAGTTACTCTTTAGTTTAAAAAGTAACTCGGCATATTTTATAAAGTTTTCTCACTATTTCAACAGAAAGAAAACTGTAATCGTGCTTCCATCCTATTTTAATTCGAATTTTGAGCTAATTTTAATAATTTCGCAAAAAGAAAAAAAAATAAGAAATGCGAATCAGACGGAGTTTTCATCAACTGGCTTGAAGCGAATCAATTACGTCATACGCATGTGCGTAGTAAACAGGAAGTAACCGTTGCTAAACTCCAGGGTCCACACATCTCAGGATAATGGAGAGAAGTTATCAGGAATGTGCTGCTACTATCAGGAAAGTTGTAAATATTCTGTTATCACCCAGTTTTGGCGATGTTACTGCTGTCTGGAGACGTAGAGAAAGAAATGCAATTTTCTTCACGTTACAGGATTACTGAGATTACGCAAACAGCAGGAGGAGGGTTCTGCTGCCAGTCGCGGCTGCAGCCTACCCGAAACAAGGTACCGGTACCGGGGAAGAGCTGATCAGCTACGTGAGGTAAATGTTCGCTACGTCACAACTTATTCGGCAAAAGTGTTTCCATCTCTCCTTTTGCGCATTAAGTGTTTTTCGAAAAACCCAAAAACCACCTCAAGCGAGCGTAAAAACTTTTTAGCGAATTGAGGATTTTTTTTTCGAATTTTGCTGTTTCCATCTGACTTTTTTTTTCACATTTTTAATGCGACACTTCTAAATGCGCATCAAAAAGCTTTGATGGAAACACACTTTGTGATATTAATAAGTATAAAGGAGAGCTGGTCAAGAAGTGACAGGAACTAACACAGCAATTTACATTTACTCCAAAACATTCATGTTTATTCAAAATGTTTCCCAGTCAGTGGTCTTGATAACACTAAAACAAATTGGTGTAAACAATAAGTTCAGCCAACAGCTTTGATCCTTTTTTTTTTTTTTTTTGGTATGGGCACCTTCATTTCAGCACTTTCACCACAGTAACTGTGGAAACACACTCACAAATGTGACATTTCATAGTCACCCTGTGTCTCACAGACATGCATACATCCAACACTCTCCTACACACAGAAGCATGCTGTGTGTTAAGCGGTGGAACCCAGATGGCAGCCACCTGGAGTGCGCTGGTGGGCTCTTGTGACAGCTTCGGACAGGATATGAACACACACACAGATGGTGACTCACAGAGAGTGAACGGGAGACGGACATGCTCACTATTGATTTGTTCAGATCAATGATTCACAACCTGGTCATCTAACACTGGGGAAGTCGTGCCTGCTGAGCTGGCACATTGGCCCGGTGCATTTGGCACACATCACTAACAATATGCAGGGTATACCCGTCATTTTTTTTAAATAAAGATTTTAGAAAACTCCAGGTCATAACTGCTTTATTACCTTTGGGTTGGAAGTCATTTTACTTAAGCAAAGTGATTTTATTTCAAAGTAAATTTATTATAAATACCTAAACAAATCTGCACAGAAACCTACTTTCACTGAATAATTTCATTATGTAACTGGCAACTACAAGCTCTACAGCTATTATATTTCATTCAGTCTTTTCTCATAGCTCTTTATGTGGTTAAATGTATTATATTTCACTGTCACAGCAGTTTTTTTGTGCTTGTATATTATTTTTATACAAACACACAGCCAGCATATTTACATAGCAGCAATGTGTTCAGAGCCAAACATAAAACAAAAAACGGCAATGGATTTAAAAAAAGGAAACAAGTCAAAATAATCCTCACAAATTTAATATTTGTTCATTTTAAAGCCATTAAATGGAACAAGTGGTGCCAACAAAGTAAATTAAGTAATAAAGCAAATCATGTTTTAACCTCAGTGGTATCTCTGGCTCATCATTCATAGATCTTCTCATCCCTTCATGGTTCTAAAAACATGTTCAGACTTTTTAAGAGTTTATTATTAATGTGCTTGCACAATGTATTCTTCAAATTGTCAGTGTTAATCAGGAGACTTTCATTCCTCCTTTCAGACGATGAAGCAGACTGCACTTCCTTGTCAGGTGTTAAATTACTTCATCTCAGCGTCTGTTTGCCACCTCCAAAGTAGACCCGTTGTCACGGTTACCTTTGGAGCTCCTCATTATTCATAAAGGTCATTCTGGGATCTAACGTAAAGCTGAAGGGAGGAAGACAGGACTGCTTGTTGAGTTCTTTGTCAGATCTCAGTGTCTTCCCTATTAAAAGTCAGAACAAAACTTAGCTCCCCGTTCCTATGAGTCAAAACATTGTTAAAAAGATGATAAAAAAATAAGCACAGGATATACCTTTAGATGGTTTTCCAAAATGCAAGGTAGTAATCCCAAGTAACTTCCAAATATCTGATTTAAATCTCTTGTGAGTATGATGGTGATCTCAGTGTTGTATAAAGTACCTCAAAGTGATACTTGAGTAAAAGTACAAGCATCTTATCATAAAAATACTTTGGTAAAAGTTAAAGTCTCCTCTAAAAATATTACTTGAGTAAAAGTCTTAAAGTATCTGATATTTTTTGTACTTAAGTATCAAAAGTAAATTTCTGACACAAAATCTACTTAAGTATTAAAAGTAAAAGAACTGAGTAAAAGTGAGCAGTTAAAAAAGAAAAAAATTGTATAGGTCTTCTG
>NW_013952657.1:349854-360054 GCF_001266775.1 Austrofundulus limnaeus
TCAAGGTGTGAATTGAGTTTAGGCGAGGTACCCACAGGGGGGATGGGAAAAAAAATTTGTACATGTGTGTGTTTCTTTTTTTCTGTCTGTTAACAAAATCAATGAAGCACTGACCAGATTTTAATGAAACTCTCAGAGTAAACATTGTTTGTACATCTACAACAAACATCTAACCGTCCTCAGGGAACAAATATATTAAAGAATGAGAAAGGAATACATGGAACATAAAACTCACCAAAAATACTGTCAGATTCTAATTTTACCAAAAAAGCACAAGATACATTCTTTTACCAAAATCTTGCCATTGCTTCAGCCTATATTACACCCTAAAAGGGTTTACTGTAAGCACTTGCCTTTTAAAATCAGACTGTTCTTTATTATTTTATTATTTTTTTAGATAAATGTGCTGGAAATACATCCACTAGACTCTGTCTACACAAAGATGAATTCCCAGGATCTTGGGCTTCCTCACAGATGACATTGATAAATAAGCCCCTCTACTCTTTTTTTTATTCTTTCTGAGAAAAAAAGAATAAAACTAGTACCTGTTATTGGGTCCATTGTTCTAAACTTGCTCCAGAAAAAAAAACTGGGTTAGTAGACCATGTAGTGCATGTCCACTTTAAAAGAACAGATGAGATTTTGCACCTGGATCTCACAATTTATATTTTTGATCATAAAGAGGGACAGAATATTTTTATTTCTCTTTAAAGTCAAAATTAAAATAAAAACTAGAAGCACTCTGAGAGTGCAAACCTCCTCTAAAGGAGAGATGGAAACACGTTTGCCAAATAAAGGCCCCCACATACTCGGGCGTTCAGTCCACGAAAGTCCACGTGGACTCGAAGCGGACACGAAGCGGACATCCACAGACTGGTCCGTGCCGAGATCAATTTTTTACATCCGCGGTGCGCACAGTGGCATGTACTGTTCTGGGTGCGACACCAGGCTGATAAAGTTGAGAATCTGTGTCATTTGTGGACGAAATGGAGTCAAATCTTGAGCGTCTCATGGAGGAGATCAGAAAACTTTGACACGTCAATAAAGGAATGTAAAGACTTTCAGCAAGTAACAAATTTGTGGGAGGAAATAGCGCAGATTCTGGGTAAGTTAGCTCTTTTCTTTTTTTTTCTTTTATTGTTTTAAAGCTAAAATGCAAACTATCTCTTCCTGCTCGTCCTTGACATCATGACTGAAATTGTGAGAAATTAAAGAATTCGTCAGGCGGTCAGTACGCTCGAGTATGAACTCTCAACTGTCCGTGAACAATACGCGCGGAGTCATCGCAGCTCATGGACTGCGCACAGTACGCCCGACGTGGGAGCCTACGTGGGAGCTTAAAGTTCTGACATCGTTCAAGTTCAAGTTCAAGTTTATTTATATAGCGCCAAGTCACAACATATGTAGTCTCAGGGCACTGTACATAAAAAGAATAATCTAAAGAAGAAACCAGCAGGCTGTGTTTAATCTCTTCATCACAGTCTCCCATCCTGAGCAAACGGTGGAGAGGAAAAACTCCCTGCTAATCAGGAAGAAACCTCCAGCAGAACCAGGCTCAGGACAGGAGACCATCTGCCTCGACCGGCTGGTTGAGGGACAGGAAAGAGAAACACAGAAGAACTGGTTCGGGACATAGTGGACATTTAAGCAGGCAGAATGCATGGGATTTCAATCCGGGGGAGTTCAATGCAAAAAGAAAAAAAAAGTCAGAGACTCGTCACCCGACGTTATTCATCCACAAACTGGTCCCGCATTGAGCTCCTAAGTTTTCATCAGTCAGATTCCACCGTGTAAAACGTGTTCTATCCCATTTTATGAGTTTGTAATGGTTTGACAATCTTTCTAAACTGCTGCTTCCTGGTACAATCGGCTCAGCGTCCGAGCGCTTTTAGCACAAATAAACACTCCCATGAACTTCTGACCAATCACACGATAAAGTTATGTGGAGGGGGTACCTGATCGATCAGCTGTTCCCGCTGTTTGGTACCAGCTTCGGTTCGACTACAGCTGGACCCTCCCCCGCTGTCAGCGTCTTCTCAGTCATTCCTGTAACATGAAGGGAATCACATTTCTTTTTCTATGTCTCCAGACAGCAGTAACATCACCAATACTAGTTGATAACAGAATCATCACAACTCTCCCAATGGTAGGCATCCTGGGAGGTGTAGTCCCAGCGGCTTTGCGACTTCACTTCCTGTTTACAGACATGCGTCTGACGTCATGACACGTTGCGTAGCCTGTCTGATTCGGTTCAATTAAAAGAAACATTCCTGGATCTGCATCGTGATCCGGAACATCACCAAAATTTAATGGTGTGTTCCTTGGGCTAATACCCACATGTGGTAAAAATGTCATGACAATCCGTCCACAAGTTCTTGCGTAATTTTGTCCGGCATACAGACAGACAGACAGACAGACAGACAGACAGACAGAACGACAGACAGACAGACAGACAGACGTGACCAAAAACATTCCCCCCCCCCCCCCCCCCCGGCGGAGGTAATGATCATTAGCAACCCATAACATCCAGGAATTCTGTTTAAGTTTGTATTAGTTCATATTCTGAACGAGGTAGAAAACAAGGAAATTAAATTTATATAACGCAGTAACTTTGCGAGGCACAATGTTATTTACAAAAGCAGAAGTGAAGTTCAACTTACTAATGATTTATTTTAGCATCCCTGGAAAAGTTTCATTACAGACCACCATTTATGTTTCTGTTGTGTAAAATGATTATATTTTGCAAAGGTTTCTATTTAAAACCTGTAGCATCTGATGTCTCAGCATAATTTTATTGTTTTCACAAATAAAAATTCTGATGGGCTCTTTAAAAAATCTCACTAAAGGATTTCTTCATGAGCAGTGGAGAGTTGTAATCAACTGCTTTAAGCATAAACAAGCCTGAAAGTCAATTAAAAACCTAACATTTGATCTTTTTTGATGACACTGCATTCATACAGAGTAATATTTCAAATAACTGCACTGCCACTGAATACAGGCAGCTCTGGATCTCTAGTTCGAACTCTGCTGTGCAAAGAGAAACTTAAAAATGTACTGAGTGTAAATGCAGAGGATATACTTTAATTACAGTTTTGTATTTAAAAACAGCAGACCACAACGAAGACAAAGTTACCTTACATGCTCTTCATGCGTTGTCCAAACATTCAACTTAACTTAAAGTCTCAGACCCTCAGTTGAATGAGGTCAAATGTGCATCAGTGTGTCTGTCATGCATGTGCCATTATGTGTGCAAACTGACATGTGTCCATGTATCAGAACAGCTGATGAAGAAATCATGTCAGAGAGTTCCTGTGGTCACAAGCTGCCTTACGACTGCAGGAGTCTCTTCCTTCAGTCTGTCATTTTGGCTTAGAGTCGCTCAAGGGCTACAGTTCGATCAGAAACATGGTTTTTGTAAAATTCCCACAGCACAGGACTTCCATGCAAAATTAATGCAAGTAACCCTCTAAAGAAGAGTCCTGTAGACTCTGGCTTGTCTCTCACCATTGCCCAAAGTTTCTTTCTTTTAGTTGGATCTCTGACTCTCTTGAAGAACTGATGTCTGGCTTCCATTTTTGGATTAAATAATACATACAGCTTTTGTTTAAATTTTAAAAAAGGATCTAATGTACAGAGTAACTAAAACGTCCTTTATCCTCATGCTAGATGATTACCGCTAACATGTGGCTGTGATAATCAAGTTCTCTGTAAGTCAAATAGTTCTTACAGAAAGCATTCAGCTGAAGGCCTCTGTAGAGCTGGGCGATATAATCATAATTTTATATCACGGTATTTTCAACATTTTCACCGGTTTCACGGTATTTGACGGTATTTTTCTTTTCATCACAGCTCAGCTGATAATAAAATGTACAAACCCTGGTTATTGAGTTTTTACTGTACCTCTGTCTGTGTCTCTGTTTCCCTCCTCTGTGTCTGTTCTTCTCTGACTGGTGGTTGGAGACAGTAGTCACGCATTTTGGTCCAGTCGTGAAGGASSAGKGTTAAGAAAAGATTATGATCGGGTTTATTGTTTTATGTCATTTATTAAAGCTTATGAGCATGACTCACCTTGCACACCAGTCAATTCTAACTCCACTACGAACTACTTCCTGCGGGCTTTTCACAATAGAACCACGTTAAGTCTCCATCAGCATAACGTCTCCATATTAACTAACCGTGTTAAATCTAACTGTGCACATCACTGAAGAGGTGTTTACTACATTCAGCGGCGGCGAAAACGGGATTTTTTTTAAACGTCAGTCAATATAAGCAGCGGAAACACCACCCGTGGCTGCAACTAGCTGCTCCAAACATTAGCATGCTAACGCACAGAGCGGTGCAGCAAGGAAAAATGTCCCCCGGGAAACAACAGTTCACTGGCGGCCACGACGAAACGTTCCGCTATTTAAACCGGAATGTCTAGTATTCAGAAAATTGATATCATAACAAAAATAAAAACCGGTATTCGGTACAAAATGGTATACCGCCTAGCACTAGCCCTCTGCATCACAAATGCTCAAATTGGCTTTCATTGTTACACTTGAAAATACGTCATTTTGTTCATAGCTTCATACAAGCCGTCAGGAGTTTTCACCTTCCTCCACATAAGAAGTAATTATGGAGCCCATTCTCATGCCCCCCGCGTCAAGGTATTGACGCTTGACCAAGCGTCAATATGTCCGTTCTGTAGGAGATGGGGCGGAGGAGAAAGACGTATTTGTACAAAGCTAGAATTACGCGAAACTAACCATCCTAGACCCAAAATTTAACTTCTGCTACCCTTATAGAGCCTAACCCTGACCACAGACCCTAAAGTTAACCATTAACCCTGATTCCTCATGTTAACCACAGACCCTAAAGTTAACCTTTAATCCTGATTCCTCATGTAAACCTCATACGTCACGCAAACTCGGAAATTCCGCGGTCGGCAAAGACGGACGCGCGGGGTACCCCTCGTGCGTCTCAAAATGTAACGAGTCCGACATGAGAATGTGTTAAATTATGTGATTGGTCAGAAGTTTGTAGGTGTGTTTGTTTATGCTGAAATAACCTTTAAACATTCAGTTATATTTTGTTGAGAGAAAGTTTAAGGGACTTGAGATGTTTATAAAACCTAAAATTCGAGCAAATTTGAAGGATCGATGCACTTCATTTCAAGGAATAAGATTGTGGAATAATCTGGAAAGTGATTATAAAAATGTTGGTTCAATGTGTTTGTTAAAGAGAATGATTAAATTAAGTTTTTTAAAGAAATGTGAAACTGTATAATGTGTATCAAAAGTTGTTGTTTGAAAAGGAATTGAAGTTTTTATTTTTGTTTTGTTTTTTTATTATTATTTTTAGGAATTAATGTAGGAAAAAATGGGCAGATGTTACAAGATTTTTTCTTCTTTCTGTCTCCTTTCATTTCAAGTGTGATTTTTTTTCTCTTTATTGTGTATAAAATTTTTATTTTTATATGAAATGAATAAATTGCTCAGACACTACCTGTACATTGTCCTTCAACCACTCTTCCAGAAGCCCCTGGTTGTACCCAGAAGCAGACATTTATAAAGTTAGTTAAATGGCCAAAAAAACTCATGGATGAAGATAAAACGGACACTGTGCATGGAGGAGTCTGTCTGCCACAAACTGTTAACTTGAACAGATTTGTGAACAAATAAATAGTGGATATTAGAGTTTGTTTTCTCCCCAGCCCCACTCCCCACCCCAGAGTGTAGACACCGGCAGGAAGAAACCCTGTGCAGTGATGTAGACCGAAGTGGGAGAGGTTTCCCATGAGCTTGGACTGGTGTGTTTCAGCGGCTATAAATGTGTATGAACATCGAACAACTATGTGACTGCACGTTGACTGTTTGGCTTCAGGTCGAAAATACAGCCTTTTAGTATTCCCATCACTCACCTCCATCTTGTTGTTCTGAAATTAGACATGCAACCTGACAACAAGCTTAAACATAACATGCCAATAAATGATGAACCCAAAGTAAACACACTCAAACAAACAGACTGTATATTGTATCAATTTAAACAAAACATAAATAATACCACTATGCACACCCACACATTCCAAAAGAAAATTCTCTAATCGGGGGGGGGGGGTGGGGGGGTGGACTGACAACATGTGTGGGTGGATCATGGAAACGTCTGTGCCTTAATGAGCTGTAGTGCACCATCAAAGCACCTAATTGCTGTTACATTTATCCCCAACACAACATAATAAATAGTGTCATTGTAATAAATACCAAAACTAAAGTCACAAATACTGCATGAAAATCTGCCACCGCATTTTAGGAAAAAAAAATAAAAATCTTGTTTTTTCAGCACATTTACAAAACAAGAAAGTTCAAAAAACATGCTGAACTGCGTGCTAAATCATACATGTAATTGCTTCAACTAGATTTAAATGCGAAGGATTTAAAAATTAAGAGTATGGAAGAGTAAATCAATTCTTTCATAATGGAAAACCATATGGAATCATTTATAGACACACCGTGGTCCCTCCACAAAGTAACAGAGTACAGTTTTATCCCTATGAGAACAAATGAGGCAATAAAAAGGAAGCAGCTGAAGTAGATAAAAAAAATTAGCTGCAGCTGACAAATCACCCCCACAACTTTGTTTAATTACATCATGAAACCAGGAAATGGAAAGGTGTCAGCAGAGTACAAATGGGAATTTTGTTCAAATGGGTGAAAAAAAAACAGCGAGACAGCAAGCACTGAAAGTAGTGCCAGACAAAAAATTATAAACAGTTGATGAAAAAGAAAGTAGTCTTTAAATTGTGTGAAAGATTGGTGTTTTGATTTTTCTATGCATGTATTACTTATCGCTTTCTTGTTGCATATTTGTTCTTTCTCATTTATTTGCATGTTTGTTCTTTTGATTATAAACATAAAATGTATAAAGTCATTTTGTGGGTTTAGTGTGAAACTGTAATTTGATGGTCATGCAGTGAGCAGGCAGGTGGAACATAGTGCAAAGCAAGAAAGGTTGTGCAAAACAGTGCTGTTTTTATGTAACAAGATAAGACATTTCCAGCCTGTGATATAACTATATTGGTCTTTAACTTTATTTATTTTATTTATTTAGAAATTTATTCATTTCATTTGCAACATAAAATAACAAAGAACAAAAAACATGCAATCAAAATAAAATCAAATAAAATGAAAGGGAGCAGAAGAAGAATAAATCTTATAATATCTGCCCCCTTTTTATACCCAAAATATTTCCAAAAGAAAAGTAAATGACAACAAAAATCAAAACAACTGAAAACACACAAAAAACTAATAACAAAATTTAAAACACCAACTCAAACAAGAATTTGCATGGATTCACTTATGCTTCTCCGTATTTCTTCAGAATAGTAGATTTTATCAGTCTCTTTAATATATACAAAGATCTGGCATTTTTAATCTCATCTTCCAGACTGTTCCATAATCTTATTCCTTGGATTAAAGTGGATCGCTCCTTCGGGCTCATACGAACCCAAGGTTTCACAAACACTTCGGTTCCCTTAAGATAATAACAGCTCTCTCTTTTAACAAAATTTACTTGAATGTTGAAAGGTAACACACCTTTATGAGCTCTGTTCATTAACAGCAAAATATGATAATCAACCAAATCATGGAATTTTAATAATTTCAATTCAAAAGACAATATAATCGAATAGCTCTTTTCTGTAAAATGAAAATAGGATTTGTGATAGTTTTACAAGCTTTACCCCATACTTCAATACAGTAACTTAAATCAGGCTCGGGAGTTATTTGATTGTAATCACAAGTAAACAACAGCAAATACATTCATTCTATCCCCCTTATTCTTTATTATATTGTGTTTCATTTCAACATACAGATATGTCTTGTTTAAAAATTGAAGTCTTCACAAAAAAGGCAACTTTTCTCAAAGAACTTTTACTTTTAAATGATTATTGTGTTTACAACTTAGGGAAGAAGAATCATCCCACAGAAGAGAAATCATGCATCCTGGATAACAACTGACTTAAACATGTTATGCAGCTGTCAAAACTTTATATTTTCATTACAAAACATCACAACTACTTTCTTGACCAGGATTAATTTAATCTTTTCAACATTAAAACTGTACAGCAAATATGGCAGTTAAATAACACTATTGGTGTTGATTTAGCACTGTGTAGTGTTAAATCAACACCAATAGTGTTAATTTGCAATTCACACTGCCACATTTGCTGTGTGCTGTAAACGTATTCCTGCAATACTGTTCAAAATGCATTTAAACTGCATGTTCTTGTGAAGAGGTTACCACAAATGTGCAACATGCACATGGGAAACTTTTCATGACATTTGCAAGAATCTTTTTTAAAACTTACAAAAAAATTCCTATTAGTTAATCTTGAAGTTATAAAGTTTACACTATATATAGTTTATTGCGTCAAAATATGTGAACTTATGTATTTAAAAGTCTGGATTTTAGTTAGATAAAAAAGCCCCAAGTGATAAGCAAACAATTAAACTAGTAAATAAATTAGATTGCACTGCATTGTTGGTTTGTGTGTAAAGAGAATCAGAGTGGAGGAGAGCTGGTAGACAATTAAGGTTTAAACTTATCTTTTTTTTTCTCATTGGGCTTCATGCAAGAACCGTTCGTACGCACAGATTTGTTCTTGTGTGTATGAGTGATTTAGCAGAATTTGTGGCATTCACCAATGTTTTCATATTCGAAGATTTTCTTCAGATACGAACAAAATTCATAAGTGGTCCAGACCTGTCATATACTGTATTTTACCAGCAGTCAGTCTGCTGTTATCCAGTTGGATTTTTCTCACTAATAACTCCATATGTCATAAGTTTGAAGATATTTCAAGTTGAAAATAAATCACACTCCATAATTATATTGACAATAGTTGTTCTGTTTGAAGTGGAATTAGATTTTAAATGTAACTAACAACATAAATCGATTAGATTAAATTAAATTGGCTATTAATGCTGTTGTATAAAACTACAATATTAATATGAAGATCTCAAACTAAAAACCAACTTAAATTATGCATTAATTGAAGTTTGAAGACATTTTAAAATGCGTCTTTTCAGAACCGCATCTGACATGGGGTGGGGGGGGTAGCGGTGTGTGACTGCTCTTCCTCTGAATAAATGAAAACTAGGTGTTTATACATAAATTAAAAATATTTGACCAAAGAAAAACCGGAGCAGGACTAGAGAGAGAATGAATTTAATTTATATTTTTATTCCTGTGACTCTATAGGCCCTATGACCCACAGGGGACACAATGTAGTTATTTCATTCCATTCTTTGGCTTTAGCAGCTCCTTTAATTCCACGACTGATGCTGTTAAAAAGGACTGGTTTTCTTTTCTCGATCTCTGAGAGCAGGACTTTAATCTCCAAACTCGTAAAGTTCTTCTTTTTACTTTTCACTGTAATTTTCCTGAATGGACACTTCCTGATATCTGAGGCAGGAAACATAGCCTTCTATGGTGTTTTGGGGTGGTAATTATGTAAATACTCCATGTACATGAGCAGTTAGATACAAACAGGTGGAATTCATTATGTTTATGCAGCTCATTTACACACTTTCCCTGAAGATAGAAGAGTTTGTTGAATCTGACGTGACATGTTCATACGAACCCTTCATAAGAACAAAAGAGAGAAATTTAGGATAAAAATACAAACATGTTCTTGCATGAGGCCCACTGAATCTACAAAAAAACATTTTTTTAATAAATGATACTGGCTTTGTATACATATTCAAACAAGCAAAAATCAAGCAGGCAGCTAGAGAAGGCTAATCTGACGCAAGTTCTACTGCTTGCCCTTTCATCTCTCAGCTCATCTCAGGATTTTAATTACGTGAGGGAAATGAAGGAAGATGAATTCATGAACTAAACACAGACAGAAAGTAAGACAATTAAGAAAACAATGATGACTCTTACAGACAAACAAACAATAGCATTACACAGCACATACAGCGGGTAAAATAAGTATTGAACATGTCACCATTTTTCTCAGTAAATATATTACTAGAGGTGCTAATGACATGAAATTTTCACCAGATGTTGGTAACAACCCAAGTGATCCATATATACAAAGAAATCAAACCATAAGTGTCCAGAAATGAAGTTATTTCATTATTCATTAATGTGGAATGTGCCATTCATTAATGTGGAATGTGCCATTCATTAATGTGGAATGTGCCATTCATTAAT